>NC_056737.1:336254233-336554233 GCF_019279795.1 Protopterus annectens
TCTATAGAGCACATCCAGTTGTCTTTTCCTAGGAAGGGAAGTATCGACTGCAGTGTTACCATCCAGAACCTTGTCTTCTTTACTGACTTGTTTAGGTTGCTGAGATCCAGAATGGGTCTCCAGTCCCCTGTTTTCTTTGGAACTAAAAAGAATCTCGAGTAGGTTCCGGATCCTTTCTGGTCTGCAGGCACTTCTTGGATGACTCTTTTGTTTAGCAACTTTTGAATCACTATAGCTGCTTGTTCCTTCTGACTGGGTGGAACATCTGGAACAACTTTGTTTTCAGGGATAATAAGGGAGAAAGGGATGATACAGCCTCTGGATATTATGTCCTGCACCCATTAGTAATTTATGTTTTGGCAGGTTTCTCAGTGCAGGGATAATTGTCCCCTGACTGCGTTTAGAGGTAAGCAATTGGGCACTACTTCAGGAGCACTGGACAGGTCTCCCAAAGAAAGATTCCCTGGAGCCTTGATTTTGTGAACTCCCCTGCTGCAAAAGCAACATTTCCCCTTATTTTTCCCCCTCTGACCCTGGAGGAACTTTCACCTTGCTTATCCTGATAAGACCTCTGTGATTTTTTAAACCACATTTTTCCACTACCTTTTTGGCCCTTGAGAAAGGGTCTGGTAGGAGTGGAGAAACATACTCCCAACAGTAGACAAAGTCCTACCATCTTGTTCACACCAGCTGAAGAACCCTGTCTCTTGAACAATACAGAACAATAATGGGAGATGTTGCTTTTGAAGCGGGGGGGGGGTCCACAAAACCAAGGCTCCAGGGAATCTGCAGGGATAGTTTCCTGATCCAGGGACTCCCCATACTCTGGAATAGACTGCCCATACATGTCAAGCAGAGCGCCTCATTGGCCCTCTTCAAAAGGAATCTTGATGATTGGATGGGAGATAGGAAGTTCACCCCGGGGATCATGTCAGTCACCCTGCTAGACAAGGGTCCAGAGAGGTAAATATTGTGGGAAGAAATATCCAGGGAATTGTTATGGCTAGGCTTGTATAGGCCCTAGGGCCGATAGCCTAGTACCAACCTATGAACCTAAGAGAGATGAGCCATCAAAGGGGGTGTTAATGAAGGAAGACTTGAAGGGCTCTGTGAAATTGCAAAGACGCATCCAAGCCTGTCTCTGGTGAGAGATACCTTAGCCTGCTGCCCTACTCATTCCATCTGCTGCATAAGAAATCAGACTCATGGAAGAGTTGACTACTGAATTTAAGGTAGGGAGCTAAGCATTGACTTTCTCTGCCACTGCATCAGCTACAGCTCCTTGAAGGGAGTCTGATAACTTTTTAATCAGGTTCCTCTGAAGTCTTGTAAAGTGAGTTAGGTAATTCAGGGACCATAAGACAAAGGTTGCTGATGCAAGGACATGCTTGCTATATCTATCCATAGTCCTGGAGTCTTTATTAGGAGGATGGATAAAGGTACTCATTTCAGAACATTCCTTTCTAATGACTGCCACCATGACAATGGCAAAAACTCCTACACCTTTTGTAAGGAAATTTTTATCTTTGGGGGCAGTGATGTATTTATTTGGCCTCCTAGCTTGATGGTATCTGGAGTCTCTGAAACCTTTCAAATAACAAGGTCAATAAGCTCATCAAAAGGTGGAGCAACCTCAGAAGCAGAAGGGTGAGATGCAAAGGCCTTCAGGAATACTGACTCCTCAGCAGAAGGGGGGGATTGCCAATCACCTCTCTGTTTCAGTAGTTCCAGGATGTCTCCAAAGGAGACATCTTCAGAAGGTGATCATGGGGACCCTTCTTCCTCGAGGTCAGTATATCTTCAGAAGGTGATCATGGGGACCCTTCTGCCTCGAGGTTAGTATCAGATGTTATGGACTTCTCTGGGGAGTCTAGATGTTTCCTCTTACATATCCTCTTTTGAGGGACCTCTTCAGTGGGAGAGGTATCAGAAGAGGGGGCAGTACCCTGAGGTATGTCCTGAGACCTAGCGTCTTTGCGGACCTGTGGAGAGGGTGCATGTGAAGACAAAGGCACCCGATGTAAAGAGGGAGGAAGAACTGACAAAGATCAAGTCTCAGACTGTGAAGAAGTCAGGGCTGTCCTCATTACCTTGAAGGCAGACCCTCCCCACTCTGAAGAGGTCCCCAGATCTGACACATAAGTTGTCAGCACCGAAGGTCTCTCCAGGACTGAAGAGGGCAGCTCTGAAGTAGAGGTAGGAGCCAAGCTCACCTATGCTGAAGCCCCCCAGGGACAAAATCAGCTCTGAAGAAACCCAAAAAGTCTCAGTTGACCCAACAGGGGAGTGTCAGTTCCTACAGATCTCCTGCTCTGAAGGCAGGGAATCACTTGGGGCCGATGTCAGAACCGGGGAGGTTAGGAGTCTAGGAGCCAACACCAACACAACCTGGATGTCAGAATCTTCCGGCTCCGAAGCAGGAGGAGGATTGGAGGAGGAACTATGGCAGGAGAAAGGGTTTTGTCTGAACCAATTCCATTGGGCTTGGATCCACAAGAATTCTGGCCAAGGCAGGTGTCTTTAAAAGTCTCTCCATGACCCTGACCATGTCTTTATCTGACAGACTCCTGGTAGACCTAGTGGATAGAGAAGGCAATCTTGAAAGGGCCAAAATCAGAGAAGGGAACCTAGAAGAAATCTTTTTCCACTGAAGGAGATCAGCTCCTGTGTTTCTGTGCCTAGGATGTAGTCTGAGCCTATGGAGATCCTTGCTCTAAGGAAATACTGGAGCCAGGAGTGGATGTTGGATCTGATGGAGTTTTTGGATCTGTCAGTTTTGGAGCTTTCTGCTTTGGCTCCAACAAGGATCTTTGCTTTGATGAAGGTCTCTTTGGTGGTTTGTCTGATTTTTCTGCAGATATAGCCTCAATGAAATGCATTTTCCAAAGGCTTTTCAATATTAATTTGTTCTTATGTTCCATCAAAGCCCGGTGGTTAAAATTATGGAAGATGGAACAAGGCTCTTGTAAGTGTATAACCCTTAATCAATATACGCTCAAAGTGTGTGAATCGCTAAGGGGTAGTTTTTTACTGCACTTCTCAAAGCCTAAAGGCTTGCTGTCCATTTGAGGCATTCTCAAGAAAATATATGAAGATGGAAAGGTACACAATCACTCAAGACAATTTAAGTCCTCTAACTTAAATGGACTTAAGGTACTCTCTCACACAGAAAAAGGTTTAAAGTTTAGTAATAAGGAAAGGAATGTCATCTAACTTAAACTGACATTCCTAAAACACCCTCTAACTTAAACAGATGTATGGCAACAAGGAAGCACCAAAGGGAGATAAAGGTAGAAAGGGAAATATATATGAAAATATAACAACTATATTAGAAAATAGATATCAAAAAGTTTGTCCTTAGCCCAGAGTTATGACTGACTGAACATCTTTGCTGCATGGCAAATGAGATCTCAGGTAATCAGGGAGAGGGATTATGGGTAAAAATGTAGCCCACGAGCTTTTCTGAAGGCCTCGAGCTGGAATATTGGCCGAGATTGATCTGATACATTGGATCCAACCCACAAGTGAGAATAAAGGTGAGGTTGACAACATCACATCATATTTTACAGTCTCTAGCTCAGCACTTTGTGCTGACATATATCCTAGTAACTTAACCAAAATTGGTTTGTTTCCCTTTTGCAATGTCACCTATTGCAAACCCAGTGTAGTACTTTCCATCTTTCCAGAAACATGCACCATCCACATACAATGTAGGAATGTATGACTAACCCCTTCACTGATTTTGTAAAATTCACTGTCATTTAGCAAGTCTTGATTGTCAAATGTGGAGTTTGAACTGTAACTCTTTAGAACATTGTCAAATACTCTATCTGTCTTATTCCCCAGTAAATGGCCAAAAACTGTTTAATGCAAGGATGATATCCTTTTACAGGAGTCATTTTCCTGCTGCAAAAAGTAACCTGTTTTAAATTGGTGTCCATTCCCTGAGATGCCTCTTATGGGCAAGACTGTAATAAGGCCACTGAAAGTGTGCCTTTTCCTGCTGCTGTTTGCAAAACAAAAGGTAATTTACTGGTGGGAGCTATCAGCTCTGTTGCCTGTGGCAACTTCTGTTTAACATTTTAAATGCCTTTTCCTCTGTACAACTCCATTGTAGAGTCAACTCTTCCTTTTTATTTGCCTTATGCAAATCCAAAATTGTCAAAGGCTTTGGCAATTGCAGAATGCTCCTCACCCTTTCCTGAAAAGGATTCCTCCCTGTCGGTCTGATAATGATTCCCAGAAATTTTACTTCTTGTGACAAGAACTGTATTTTATCTTTGTTTACTTTGAATCCTGCCTCTTGCAACTATCTTAGAATTTTTCTCAGCTGTGATATGTATTTTTTCCACAGTCTCTGTTTTTGTCTCTGCCCATCAGGTCTGAATTTTTTTTTTCTATGGTATACTGTCATGCACTTTTGGTTAACACTTTCATCCTGTGTGTATTCATTCTGCAACTTTTGTTTCCCTTTTGACTTGCTTTTTTCTGAGTCTCTTGCAAATACTCCTTTCTATATCTGCCTATTTCTCAATTTTCTGTAGTATACACAGCCTGCTTGATTTGTCCCAGTTTTCTACAGAAAAAACATGGAATTTGTCTATCATCAGGGCTTTCCATAGCTAGCAGGGCTGATGCCACCTCAGTACATCACTTTTCTCATCCCCCTACCTTTTTCTACATTTCTCATGTCATACTGCACTTACTATTTCAAACCCATCTAAAAAATGTTATGTTTAAAAATATCTTTGTTGTCATGCTTTGCCTGTTCTAGCATCCTGTCAGAATCTTTAATATTAAAATACTCTAACAACTTTGTAGCTAACTCTGACTTGTCCATACCTAGTACATAGCTGTTACACTTTGAACTGTTAGCTGCTGTAATCTTTAACCCTTTAAATCCCAATGCAACTGTATTCCTGTAATTTGACTGCTACACTTTGAACTGTTAGCTGATGTAATTTTTAACCCTTTAAATCATGACAAAATTGTATTTATGTGACTTGACTGTTATTTTTGGTGTACCCTACAAACAATATATATGTGTATGGTTACTCTTAATTTCCTAACTGGCAACAGCCGTACATATTTCTGAGCACTTTTGGTGTGTCAGCTGAACTGGAATTTATTTTATTTTAACCCATAAATCTGCATGTTTCTGTCATGACCAATTCTTTAAATGCTGTACATTTGCATGCAAATCTTTACAAGTGTCATCTCTGTGCACTACTGTACATTTTGCAGAATTTTTAAATACCAAAACATTTTTGCAGTGAATCATTCCATACATTGTCAGCTGTATACGAAAGCCAATTTTCAAAATGTTAATATAGTGTAAAATAAAGCATCCCACTGCAGCAGTAGGTCTGAAACACTTCAGCTGTCTCTACAACCTGTAAACTTTTAGCATGATTTAAAAATGACTGAAATTCTCTGTAAAAGGTAGAATCTAGCATTACAAAATGACTTTTGACTTCATCGGACTTGTCCTGCATAGTCTTTAATGACAATGTCTGTAAACAAAATGAGGACATCTGTCTCCACAGTTATAACGCTTAAATTGAGTTTTATACTGTTGGACATACTGATCAAAAACAATGTATGAATTTACATATATAAATGTTTTCACTTGCATTTCTACCAAACAATGCTGTACTACATTTAACATCACTACTGGTTTGTTCATACCACTGATGGAAAATGTCCAAACGCTATCAGAAATCTTGTTTAAGTTTATGAGCTCAGAATGTGTGCATTTAGTGTTTATGTCCTTGCTGGTATCCATGTTATGTCAGAAAGTGGCTTACCATTTCTAGAAATGGCTAACAGCTGATCAATCTGTAGTCCAAAAACTGCAAACTGGAAACTCACTGTGTGTCAAAACTGCTGGTGAATGTCTCAGAGCAGATGCAAAGATGAAATGGAAACTAACTTTGGGTGGCATGATGCCAGGGATCTTCTTGGCTTTAGGCTTATATAGGCTCAAGGGCCATTAGTCTAGTACACACCTATGAACCTATGAAATTTAGATTCACCCACTTGGAAGTTCCTGATCTTGATGAGCTGTTCAAGACTGACTGTATTGCAGTTGCCACCAACAAAACCTAAATAGTGCTTGTCGTAGTATATATTTAAAAGGGTCCAACTTAGGCCTGGCTCACCATTGTTAAATTGAAGTTAACAGCAACATGTCACACTGACAAACTGTACAGCTGTAAATCTGTAATTGCTGACAGATTTATTGAAACAAGCCAATCAAGTACTACTGTGAGATTATAAACATTATTTTCATAACATGGATCACTGTCAGATACACTGTACTTCCTCATCTAACTCGGATTACAAAATGTCCACCAAAGTAGTCTACAACCAAAGAAGTCAGGGCTGTCCTCATTACCTTGAAGGCAGACCCTCCCCACTCTGAAGAGGTCCCCAGATCTGACACATAAGTTGTCAGCACCGAAGGTCTCTCCAGGACTGAAGAGGGCAGCTCTGAAGTAGAGGTAGGAGCCAAGCTCACCTATGCTGAAGCCCCCCAGGGACAAAATCAGCTCTGAAGAAACCCAAAAAGTCTCAGTTGACCCAACAGGGGAGTGTCAGTTCCTACAGATCTCCTGCTCTGAAGGCAGGGAATCACTTGGGGCCGATGTCAGAACCGGGGAGGTTAGGAGTCTAGGAGCCAACACCAACACAACCTGGATGTCAGAATCTTCCGGCTCCGAAGCAGGAGGAGGATTGGAGGAGGAACTATGGCAGGAGAAAGGGTTTTTGTCTGAACCAATTCCATTGGGCTTGGATCCACAAGAATTCTGGCCAAGGCAGGTGTCTTTAAAAGTCTCTCCATGACCCTGACCATGTCTTTATCTGACAGACTCCTGGTAGACCTAGTGGATAGAGAAGGCAATCTTGAAAGGGCCAAAATCAGAGAAGGGAACCTAGAAGAAATCTTTTCCACTGAAGGAGATCAGCTCCTGTGTTTCTGTGCCTAGGATGTAGTCTGAGCCTATGGAGATCCTTGCTCTAAGGAAATACTGGAGCCAGGAGTGGATGTTGGATCTGATGGAGTTTTTGGATCTGTCAGTTTTGGAGCTTTCTGCTTTGGCTCCAACAAGGATCTTTGCTTTGATGAAGGTCTCTTTGGTGGTTTGTCTGATTTTTCTGCAGATATAGCCTCAATGAAATGCATTTTCCAAAGGCTTTTCAATATTAATTTGTTCTTATGTTCCATCAAAGCCCGGTGGTTAAAATTATGGAAGATGGAACAAGGCTCTTGTAAGTGTATAACCCTTAATCAATATACGCTCAAAGTGTGTGAATCGCTAAGGGGTAGTTTTTTACTGCACTTCTCAAAGCCTAAAGGCTTGCTGTCCATTTGAGGCATTCTCAAGAAAATATATGAAGATGGAAAGGTACACAATCACTCAAGACAATTTAAGTCCTCTAACTTAAATGGACTTAAGGTACTCTCTCACACAGAAAAAGGTTTAAAGTTTAGTAATAAGGAAAGGAATGTCATCTAACTTAAACTGACATTCCTAAAACACCCTCTAACTTAAACAGATGTATGGCAACAAGGAAGCACCAAAGGGAGATAAAGGTAGAAAGGGAAATATATATGAAAATATAACAACTATATTAGAAAATAGATATCAAAAAGTTTGTCCTTAGCCCAGAGTTATGACTGACTGAACATCTTTGCTGCATGGCAAATGAGATCTCAGGTAATCAGGAGAGGATTATGGGTAAAAATGTAGCCCACGAGCTTTTCTGAAGGCCTCGAGCTGGAATATTGGCCGAGATTGATCTGATACATTGGATCCAACCCACAAGTGAGAATAAAGGTGAGGTTGACAACATCACATCATATTTTACAGTCTCTAGCTCAGCACTTTGTGCTGACATATATCCTAGTAACTTAACCAAAATTGGTTTGTTTCCCTTTTGCAATGTCACCTATTGCAAACCCAGTGTAGTACTTTCCATCTTTCCAGAAACATGCACCATCCACATACAATGTAGGAATGTATGACTAACCCCTTCACTGATTTTGTAAAATTCACTGTCATTTAGCAAGTCTTGATTGTCAAATGTGGAGTTTGAACTGTAACTCTTTAGAACATTGTCAAATACTCTATCTGTCTTATTCCCCAGTAAATGGCCAAAAACTGTTTAATGCAAGGATGATATCCTTTTTTACAGGAGTCATTTTCCTGCTGCAAAAAGTAACCTGTTTTAAATTGGTGTCCATTCCCTGAGATGCCTCTTATGGGCAAGACTGTAATAAGGCCACTGAAAGTGTGCCTTTTCCTGCTGCTGTTTGCAAAACAAAAGGTAATTTACTGGTGGGAGCTATCAGCTCTGTTGCCTGTGGCAACTTCTGTTTAACATTTTAAATGCCTTTTCCTCTGTACAACTCCATTGTAGAGTCAACTCTTCCTTTTTATTTGCCTTATGCAAATCCAAAATTGTCAAAGGCTTTGGCAATTGCAGAATGCTCCTCACCCTTTCCTGAAAAGGATTCCTCCCTGTCGGTCTGATAATGATTCCCAGAAATTTTACTTCTTGTGACAAGAACTGTATTTTATCTTTGTTTACTTTGAATCCTGCCTCTTGCAACTATCTTAGAATTTTTCTCAGCTGTGATATGTATTTTTTCCACAGTCTCTGTTTTTGTCTCTGCCCATCAGGTCTGAATTTTTTTTTTCTATGGTATACTGTCATGCACTTTTGGTTAACACTTTCATCCTGTGTGTATTCATTCTGCAACTTTTGTTTCCCTTTTGACTTGCTTTTTTTCTGAGTCTCTTGCAAATACTCCTTTCTATATCTGCCTATTTCTCAATTTTCTGTAGTATACACAGCCTGCTTGATTTGTCCCAGTTTTCTACAGAAAAAACATGGAATTTGTCTATCATCAGGGCTTTCCATAGCTAGCAGGGCTGATGCCACTCTCAGTACATCACTTTTCTCATCCCCCTACCTTTTTCTACATTTCTCATGTCATACTGCACTTACTATTTCAAACCCATCTAAAAAATGTTATGTTTAAAAATATCTTTGTTGTCATGCTTTGCCTGTTCTAGCATCCTGTCAGAATCTTTAATATTAAAATACTCTAACAACTTTGTAGCTAACTCTGACTTGTCCATACCTAGTACATAGCTGTTACACTTTGAACTGTTAGCTGCTGTAATCTTTAACCCTTTAAATCCCAATGCAACTGTATTCCTGTAATTTGACTGCTACACTTTGAACTGTTAGCTGATGTAATTTTTAACCCTTTAAATCATGACAAAATTGTATTTATGTGACTTGACTGTTATTTTTGGTGTACCCTACAAACAACATATATGTGTATGGTTACTCTTAATTTCCTAACTGGCAACAGCCGGTACATATTTCTGAGCACTTTTGGTGTGTCAGCTGAACTGGAATTTATTTTATTTTAACCCATAAATCTGCATGTTTCTGTCATGACCAATTCTTTAAATGCTGTACATTTGCATGCAAATCTTTACAAGTGTCATCTCTGTGCACTACTGTACATTTTGCAGAATTTTTAAATACCAAAAACATTTTTGCAGTGAATCATTCCATACATTGTCAGCTGTATACGAAAGCCAATTTTCAAATGTTAATATAGTGTAAAAAATAAAAGCATCCCACTGCGAGCAGTAGGTCTGAAACACTTCAGCTGTCTCTACAACCTGTAAACTTTTAGCATGATTTAAAAATGACTGAAATTCTCTGTAAAAGGTAGAATCTAGCATTACAAAATGACTTTTGACTTCATCGGACTTGTCCTGCATAGTCTTTAATGACAATGTCTGTAAACAAAAATGAGGACATCTGTCTCCACAGTTATAACGTTTAAATTGAGTTTTATACTGTTGGACATACTGATCAAAACAATGTATGAATTTACATATATAAATGTTTTCACTTGCATTTCTACCAAACAATGCTGTACTACATTTAACATCACTACTGGCTTGTTCATACCACTGATGGAAAAATGTCCAAACGTTATCAGAAATCTTGTTTAAGTTTATGAGCTCAGAATGTGTGCATTTAGTGTTTATGTCCTTGCTGGTATCCATGTTATGTCAGAAAGTGGCTTACCATTTCTAGAAATGGCTAACAGCTGATCAATCTGTAGTCCAAAACTGCAAACTGGAAACTCACTGTGTGTCAAAAACTGCTGGTGAATGTCTCAGAGCAGATGCAAAGATGAAATGGAAACTAACTTTGGGTGGCATGATGCCAGGGGATCTTCTTGGGCTTTAGGCTTATATAGGCTCAAGGGCCATTAGTCTAGTACACACCTATGAACCTATGAAATTTAGATTCACCCACTTGGAAGTTCCTGATCTTGATGAGCTGTTCAAGACTGACTGTATTGCAGTTGCCACCAACAAAACCTAAATAGTGCTTGTCGTAGTATATATTTAAAAGGGTCCAACTTAGGCCTGGCTCACCATTGTTAAATTGAAGTTAACAGCAACATGTCACACTGACAAACTGTACAGCTGTAAATCTGTAATTGCTGACAGATTTATTGAAACAAGCCAATCAAGTACTACTGTGAGATTATAAACATTTTCTTTATAACATGGATCACTGACAGATACACTGCACTTCTCATCTGACTCAGATTACAAAAATGTCCACACAAAGTAGTCTACAACCACTTTTATAGTTTCAAAACTTTGTCTTTAATGAAAATATTAATTTCCTGTACTGAAGCCTTTTTTGTCTGTATCTTCTAGACAAAACCAGTTCTTGGCATGCCAAAATGTTCTTTCATTGACTGGATTATTTGTAACTTATCTGCTGTGTTAGCCATTTCCCTTTTAACTTGAATGTATGTGTTCCTTCACCTGTTTGTATTTCAACAAGCCTCTATTGTTGATGCCATTTGTTATAAAAACATTCAGAGGTATACTACTTTTTATTTTACACAAGCACATTCTTTTAAGCCAATGCATCACTTGCTATTTCTAAAAATATCACACTTGCTATGATTACCAAATCTCTGTTACTTTGAAGGAAAAACAGTTGATATATATATATATATATATATATATATATATATATATATATAAATATATATATATATATATATATATATATATATATATATATATATATATATATATATATATATATATATATAATATATTTATATATATATATATATATATATATATATATATATATATATATATATAAATATATTTTATATATATATATATATATATATATATTTTATATATATATATATATATATATATATATATATATATATATTCTATCAAAAAAGAAGTTATGTACTCACAATAATGTTCCATGTTTGTTGCCCATCTTGCCCTTCATTCTTACATGTATGTTCAGAGCTGATCCTTGGCTCCAACTCAGCCATTTACAGAAGCTCAAAATCTCAAAGTTGGCTTGTGGTAATTAATGTAGGTATCCCATCATGCAGTGGTATAAGCCCTCAGATCTTGTTTGCTGCTAACTATAATAGAAGATAGTTATTCTGTACCCTCAGGCAAAAGAGAAACAACAGTGAAAGGTCTCCAACATAAAGGAAAGGAACAAATTTCCTACCAGGTCTTCTAGGATTATTTGAATGAGGGTAGGTGGGTGGGTTCATAAGAATGAAGGGCGAGATGGACAACAAACATGGAACATTATGGTGAGTACATAACCTCTTTATGTTATGTTGTCCTAGATCACCTTCATTCTTACATGTGGGACAGAATCCCTAGCACCTTTTTCTTGGGTAGCTCATGGGAGTACACTCTTGAGCACTGTGAAACCATATGAAGCTTGGTCCCTGGAGACCAAATCAACCTTGTAATAAGTGATAAAAGTATGTGAACTTGCCCAGGTCATGGCTGCAGAAATACTGTCCATTGAAATTCTGGTTTGAAAGGCAGTAGATGTTGCTACTGACCTGATTGAATGACCTCTAGCTTTGAAGGGGAGTCCCTTGTTATTGTAGGAGTATATAAAATTATGCAGTTGGAAAGCCAATTAGATAATGTGATTTTAGAGACCAGCATACCCTTTCTTGTATCTGAAAAGGATATGAACAACTGATCTGACTTCTTGAAATCTTTAGTTCTATGGAGATAGAACCTAAGTTGTCTGTGCACATGACATGGCGAAGTTTGTATTCTGTCTTGTTGGTATGGTTGGGGAAGAACACTGGAAGCTCAATAATATTAGATGGGAGCAAATCTTAGGGACAAAGGATGGGTTAGTTCAAAGCGAAACCCTGTCTTTATGGAAAATCAGATAGGGCAGTTTGACTTGAAATTGCTTGTAGCTCTGAAACTCTTCTAGCTGCGGTTACAGCTACCAGAAAAATCGCTTTCCAAAAGAAGAACTTTAAATCACATGTGGAAGAAAGTTCAAAGGGTGGTGAGGTCAAGTGTGATAGGACAAAGTTTAAGTCCCAAGGTGGGACAGGTTCTTTAAATGGAGTCTCAATAAGGAAGTGTCCTTCAAAAAGGCTTTATGCAGTCTGTGTGCCATCATGTTAGGTGTATGCTGCCCTAAGTGGAAATTGGAGATAGCTGCTAGCTGGACTTTAATTGTAGCAGTGGCTGAGCCCTATTGGAAGAGTTCTGAAAGGAAATCCAAAATTGAAGAAATTGGGGCAGTGAAGGGGTCTATGTTTTTGGACTGAGCCCAGAAAGAAAATCTTTTCCATTTACTAGCATATAGTTTTCTGGTAGAAGCCTTATGAGAGGATATCAAAATGTGTTTTACTGCTGGAGTGAAATCCTGAAGCCTGACTAAAGTTTGAAGTGGAGCAGCCAAGCTGTCAAGTTGAGGGTGTGGAGAGAAGGATGGAGAGTTCCTGACATATGTGTCAGATGGTCTGGAACTGGGTCCAGAATCCATGCATCTTCCAATAGATGAGGCTAAAGAAAGGGGAACCAAATCTGATGAGGCAATATGGAGCAATGAGAATCATCTTGCTTCCCAAGGATTTTGCTTTCTGAATGACTTTTGATATGAGGGGAAATGGAGGAAAGGCATAAAGAAGTCCTGAGGGCCAACTGTGAACAACTGCATCTCTCTGTCTCTTCCCCAGAGGGGGGATTAGGGCAAAGTAGCTGCTGCATTTGGCATTCATAGGAGTGGCAAAAAGATCGCAGCATGGCTGGCCCCATTTGTGGATGATCTTTTCTGCTATGTTCTGATTTAGAGACCACTCATGAGGCATCAATATTGCCCTGCTGAGCTTGTCGGCTATCACACTGGACTTCCTCAGGATGTCAGTTGCTACTAGAAAACATTGGGAAGAGATTGCTGGCTTTCAAACCCTCAGAGCCTCTCAAAAAAGTGTGTATGATCTGGTTCCTCCCTGTTTGTTTATATACCATACCACTGACATATTGTCTGACTGGATTGCAATCGTCCCTAGAGGAAGAGAGCTGTGGAGTGCTTGCAATGCCAGAAGTACTGCTCGCATCTCTAGAACATTTTTGTGCAAATGGGCCTCATGTTCTTGCCATATGCCTTGGACTGTCTTTCCCAGGTAATGCCCCCCCCCACCTTATTTGGGAAGCATCCATGGTCAAAGTACCAACCGGTTGATGTGGAAAGAATGGTCTCCTGATGGTTAACTCATTGGATTGGATCCACCAACAAAGATCTTTCTTGCAAGATTCTGTTATTACAATTAGGTGAGACAGAGGAAGTTCCTGAAGCAACCACTGGAAGAATAGTAACCACCACTGTAGAATTCTCATATGCATCCTGGCTAAGAGAACAAAGGTTATGGTTGAGGCCATGGTTCCCAGCAGTTTGAGCACTACCTTTGTCTTGACTTTGTGATGGGGAAGAAGGAACAATATCTGTTGTTTGAGATTCACAATTCTGTCAGTGGGAAGGCAAGCCATCATTGAAACGGTGTCTATTTCTGCACTTATAAAGGTAATATGTTGACAGGGCAACAAGGCATATTTTGCAAGTTTATTGTAATGCCTAGCAGAGCACAAATTTGTAGGGTCATGTCTCTGGCCTGTTGAAGTAGATACTTGGTGATGGCAGTTAGGAGCCAGTCATCCAGGTACGGAAACACTCAGAATCCAAGACGTCTCAAGTGAGCCGTTACTACTGCCATGCATTTGGTGAACACTCTGGGGGCTGTAGTGAGACTAAAGGGCAGAGCACGAAACTGAAAGTGACTGGCTCCCAGCCGGAAGTGCAAGTGGCTCCTCGATGCTCTGTCCATTTTTATATGGTAGTACGCATCTTGAAGGTTTACAGAGCACATTCAATTGTCTTTCCATAAAAAGGAAAGTATTGACTGCAGTGTCACCATTTGGAACTTGGACTTCTTGACTGATTTGTTTAGTTTGCTGAGATCCAATATGGGCCTCCAGTCCACTATTCTGTTTGGCACTAAAAAGAATCTTGAGTAAGTTCTAAATCCTGTTTGGTCTGTGGGGACGGTTTGGATGACTCTTTTGTTTAGCAACTTTTAGATTTCTATGGTTGCTTGATCCCTGAGATTGGGTGGAACATCTGGGATTGTTCTGGTTAAAGGAGGGGTGTAAGAAAAGGGTATGGAGTATCCTCTGGATATTATATTTTGTACCCACTTGTCTTCTGTGATGTTTTGCCAGGCTTTTGGGTACAAAGGTAAACATCCCCTGACTGGCTCCAGAGTAGCACAGTCAGGCTTCCTTTCAGGAGCGCTGATAGAAATGTCCGTGAAAGGAATCACGGTCGCCCTGGTTTTGTGGGCCCCCTCTGTCTCTAGGATGGCATCTACCATTATTTCCTCCCCCTCTGCCCCTGGGGGAGGAATCATCTCGTGCATCTGGGAAAACTCTCTGGGATTTCTTGAACCACATCTTACCACCTTTCTGCCCTTAAGGGTAGGGTCTTGAAGGGATGGAAAAAATGTACTCCAATGGCAGAGAGAGTTTTCCCTTCCTGCTTGCATCTGATGAGTGTATCTTTAAATTTTGGTCCAAAAAGTGAGGAAACATCAAAAGGGGCATTAGTGAAGGTAGACTTAAAGGGCTCCACAAAGTTACACAAGTGCATCCAGGAGTGTCTCCTAAGGGAAACTCCTGAACCTACTGCCCTACTTGCTCCATCTGCTGCGTATATCAGTCTCATGGAGGAATTCACTATGGAGTTTAAGGTGGATAACTGAGTGGTAACCTTTTCTGGTACCCCCACAGTTGAAGACCCTTCTAGAGTATCTCCTAGTTCCTTCAGGAGATCTCTCTGAAGCCTTAAATGTGTAAGATAATTCAGTGATCTAAGGGTTAAAGCCTTTGAAGAAAAAACATGCTTCCCATATCTGTCCATTGTTTGAGACTCTTTGTTCGGCACATGAACAGATGAAGATGTCTCTGCAAGCTCCTTCTTGGTGGCTGCTGCCACCACCAGAGCATCTACTGACACACCTTTAGTCAAAATATATTTTTCCATGGGGACTGACAAAACTTGTTTGGCCTCCTAGGGACTGGTTCCATCATGTCAGGTGATTCCTATGTCTTTTGACTGACCAGATCCATGAGCTCGTCAAAAAGTGGAGACACCCAAGAGGTTGAGCTTTCAGGCACACCAACTCATCATCAGAAGGGGTGGTGGTAGTCCAGCCACCTCTTTGTTTTAGGATCTCAAGAATATCTGCAAAGGAAATATCTTCAGAGGATGACCTTGGGGACCCTTCTGATTCCTCGAGGTCAGTGTCAGAGGTGACAGACTCATCAGGGGAGTCTACATGCTTCTTCTTGCATGTTTTTGTCTGAGGGGGCCCCTCGGAAGGTTATTCTGAGGAGGTCTCATAAGAGTGGGGATCACCCATAGGGTGCTCCTGAGGCTGCTGTCCTGTGGATAGGGTGGTGCCAAGACAGAAGCCGGTGCTTTTGGGGGAAGAACATCGGTATCCTTGCATTGGGCTGTAGATTTGGCCAGCAAGCTGCTCATCAGTTCAAAGGCAGACTCCCCCAGTTCCAAGGACACCACCAGTTCTGAAGAAGCAGAGGTAGCCCTCGGTTCCAGGCAGATCGTCTCCGAAGCCGATGTAGGAGCCGATCTCAGTTGACTCAAAAATGAAGAGGCTCAGGTCTGAGAATCTTCATCGGGGCCGACCGGTGAAATTCGTCTCCTAGACACTATGGATGGCACTGACAGTGTCGGAGCAGATATCGGTTCCAGTAAGGCCTCATGGGGTGCCGGAGCCGAATGTTCTACTGCAAGTGGTACTAGATATTCTGGCTCCAAAAGACCAGTATGGCTTGGAGGAAGAAGAGTAGTGGATGTAAAAAGTTTGGACGGCTCTGAAGCCAGCTGGGCAGGAGCCGAGAGCAATTTTGCAAGCCCCAGCACCTTCAAAAGTCTGCGAACCACCCTCTCCACATCTTCTTCTGATAGTTTTCTCTTAGAGGACCTGGAGCAAAGGGTTGGAGAGCGAGATCTTTGCAAAATAGGTGATCTCAGTGAAGGGGAGACCAGTGGAATATCTATTGACTGGCTCCGAGCTGAAGAATCCTTTTTCGGCTCTGAAATTTTTGGGGCTGATATAAGCATATCAGTAGTAATAACCTCAGTTGGCTCTGAAGTCAGTGGAGCCAATGAGGTGGAAGCCTTAGACATTTTTGGAATTTTCTCAGGAGGTCCAGATTTCTCAGAGGACACTGGAGATGGCCTTTTAACAGTCTTTTCTTTCCTGCTAGAGGGAGACTTAGTAGTTTGTGAGGAAGAAGAGGAACTAGCTAAAGCTTCCTCAAAGGATGGGTTTAGGAGACCTTTCAAAAATCAATTTGTTTTTCCTTTCTTGAAGGACTCTTGATCTAAAAGAGTGACAAACGGTACAAGTCTCTTGTAAGTGAATGGCCCCTAAACAGTAGACAGATACACTGTGCCCGTCCATTATGGACATTTTTTTAGTACATTTTTGACATTTCTTGAAACCTGAAGGTTTGTGGTCCTTCTCTTTAGATTCCTTTGACATAATTTCACACTGTAACAAAGCAGAAATGCACTATAAAGGTACAAAAAGTGATTAGTTAGGTCCTCTAACTAAAATGGACCCTAACTACTGGGAGGAGGAGAAATATCACACACACTAAAAATGCCAAGGAGAGGACTAGATCCTCTAACTTAAATGGGCCTAGCCCTGCCAAGAAATGGGATATAAACACACCACTAGGAAAAAACCCTCTAATAAAGGGAAAACACACCACACTGAAAATAGAAAAAGGGAAAGATCACCAGAGGACTAGGTCCTCTAACTTAAATGGGTGTAGCCCTTAGAAACAGTTAACTAAGTTACCTATGCCTAGACAGAAACACAGACACACAGGGAGAAAATTTAAGCCCAAGAAAAAGTGGACTAAACTATGGAAGTCCTGCAATGTAAAAACACACTGTACAATATAATAAAGAGCTGACAAAGGGGGTCAACAAGGTGAAAACAGCAAATTCTACAAAGAAATAATCTACTGCTACCACTACGGAATACCACAAAACAAAGGCCTGTGAAAAAAAACGGCCAACAGCTGACAAACCAGCGACAACTATATAACAATACCTAGGATAAATGATTAATCCAAAGGAAGATTCTACTGTTTAAACTACAACAAAGGAGGTAAGATCTGATTCCTCTCTGTTTGCTGATGTATCAGACCACTGATGTTGTTGGTCTGAATTGCAATGGTTCCCAGTGGAAGAAAGGCATGAAGGACCTGCAACGCTAACAAAACCACCCTCATCTCTAGAACATTGACATGCAGCTTGGTCTCATTTAAGGACCATATGCCTTGGGCTATCCTGCCTGAGCAATGCCCCCCATCCTAGTTGGGAGGCATCCATGGTTAACATGACTTGGGGAGGGGCTGCAATAAATGTTCGTCCCTTGACTAGTTCCAAGGAGTGTATCAACCAGAGTAGGGACTCCCTGCAAGTGTTGCTTATATGAATAGGATGTGTCAATGGCAGATCTAACAATGACCACTGGACTGCTAGTGTCCACTGTAGTACCCGCATATGCAGATGAGCACATGGAAGAAGAGTAATGGTGGCTGCCATGGAAGATAGGGCTCATAATACTACCTTGGCTGAAAGAAGTTAAGACTGAAAGATCACAGACACATGGAGTTGTAAGTTTTGAACTCTCTCCGGAGTTAGAAAAACCTTGGTTTGAAATGTATCTAGCCTTGCTCCAATGTAGTCTAAGACCTGAACTGGGTTTAGAGAAGACTTGGATATATTGATTGTAATTCCCACAAAGTCTGACAGTTTCAGGAAATAGTCTCTGGCCTGACAAAGTAGACGCTTGGTGGAAGCAGCAAGGAGCCAATCGTCCAGGTATGGATAGACCTGTATCCCCTGAAGTCATAAGTGAGCCACTACTACTGCCATGACCTTGGTGAACAACCTGGGGGTTGTGGTGAGACTGAAGGGTAGAGCTTGAAACTGATAATGATTGGCCCCTAGCCGAAAGCGGAAGAACCTCCTGGAGCACCTGTGCATCTTTATATGGTAGTACGCATCCTAGAGATCTGTTGAGCACATCCAGTCATTCTCCTGCAGGTAAGGCAGGATGGATTGTAAAATGACCATCTGGAACTTCTCTTTGGCAGCTGACAGGTTTAGGGTGGAAAGATCCAGAATAGGCCTTAGGTCCTCTGTCTTTTTTGGCACCAGAAAGAAACTGGAATAGATGCCAGATCCAGACTGATCTTGGGGGACAGGCTGGATGACTCATTTCCTTAGCAGCTTTTCTATTTCGAGTACTGTTGCCTCCCTTTGCACGAGTGGTACATCCGGGAGGTGTTTTGGGGGAATGGTAGGAACCACAAAGGGGATAGAATAACCTCTGGATATGATTTGAAGCACCCAATGGTCTGTTGATACGGACTCACATGCCGTCAGGTACAGCAAAAGATGACCCCTGACTGCCTGCAGAGCAGAGCAGTCAGGTAATCCCACAGGGCCGCTGCACAGGCCTGTCTGAGCATGGTTCTTGAGATCCGAAATTTCTTGATGGTCAGGGGCCTCAATTCACTGGAGAGAACCTTTTCCACCACGTCGAAAGCCGAGGGAGAGCAAACCTTTTGGGAGACTAGTAGGGAAGCTGCTCTCCCCAGATCCAACAAGGGGATCAGAGCCAAGCCAGAAGGAGCAGAGATACTGAGGGGAGGGCCGTGACCAAATAACATTGGTGCCAGTGGAGAAAATCCAAGCCCCTCATATCCAAAGCCCAGGCTTCGGCTCCAAAAGCTGCTTGGATCTGAACTAGTCGAGTCCAATGTGCTCAAGGTAATGGCCAGTTTTGAGGTACCCGGTAACATCGGCACCAACCCCCTGACTCTGGGATCTCTCAGATCCAGAAACTCTGATAATGGGGGTCAGATTGGAGAAGGAGATATCGGGGTGAAAAAGGGAAGCAAGCTCCCCCCTCCAGAGGGAGAGGGGGCTGGCAAGACCCCCATCTGAATCTGGGTACAAATAAACTTTTGCATCATTTTGTCCATGTCGGCCTGAGATAAGCTTCTGCTGGAATGCAACGAGGCCACCGACCGGGAGAGTCGGCGTGCAGTGGCTCTAGAAGAAGGTCTAGGCTCCTCTGGCTCTGGCGAGAATCTGGGTAAGCAGAGCCAGGGGAGAACTAGGCCTGGACATAACCTGTTGCTTTTGAGGAGTACCCACCGGATACGACCGGTCCGTAGATCTCTTCCTCCCTTTGTCCTTGTCTTTCCTGTGCTCCCTTTCCACAGACCACTTGGCAGGAAGTTGAGTCCCAGCCTGGGAGAGAGGGGAAGAAACAGTAGCAGAAGAAGATGCAGTCACAGCCATGACCGTAGTAGAAGCAGAGATAGCCAAGAAGTCCCTTTAAAACTAATTTAGCCCTACTGTCTTTCAGGGCCCTGCGGTTAAATCCCACACAAATAGTGCGGGCAGTAGCAAGATGGGAGACCCCCAAATAAATGATGCACAGAATGTGGCCACCAGCTGGGGACAACATGTGGTCACAATCCACCATCATGAGGCACAAGGCCCTAACTCGCTAACCACACACACTTACACCCAAGCTAACTAACAAGGAGGGGGAGGGGGGAGGAAGGCATTACACTAACTCGAATAACTTTTTTTTTTCAAACACAATGCAACAGCAAGGGAGGTAAAGGTGAGGGAAGAAAACCTGCCTTATACTACACAATAGACACAAACTCCAAACTATCACCAAAAATACTTACCACACCTGGAGCTCTGAGTCCACGATGCTTGGTAAGCCATGGCAAATGAGATCTGAGGGAAGGAAGGAGATGGAAGGGTGTTATGGGTAAGGGGAGGAGCTTGGAGCTCGGATCAGATCTGGATCCGATTCTCACAGGTTGAAGATCAAATGAAGTAATCTACTTTAGATCAAGTATTATGCTCATGTAGTTCTGTCACATACAGCTTGTGGATGTAGTATTGGGTTAAATATGCTACATACACCTACGTATACATCCATAGGCATGGATGTTCCTGTATATGCATGGGGGTGTCACTGACTTGTGTATGCACATCTGCAAGTGTACTTGTGTGTGCTGGCTACATTATTATAAACTGGGGTTGAGAACTTATCTACCTCTCCCACTTTACCTGCTACCATACCTAATGACAAGTATTGCCATAGCCACCCAACATCAGCAAACAGCACCACACTTAATTGGGGAGAAATCATAGCAGCTACTTTCACCTTGTGGTAGAAGCCATACCTAATGGGTATTACAACAGAAACCTCCACATGGCATTATACCACAGCCGCACATACTTTATGTATTCAGTCATACTTAATTGGAGGACATTACAATATCTACTGCAACCAGGGGAATGGTGTCATGTCCAATGTTAAAGTTTTATGATCTAATGTTGTCCATTTCATTATACATCACGAATGGGTCTTCGAATCTGTCCATGGATCCAAGCCAGCCATTTCTCAGACATATGATCCGAGCCTCAAACTCTTTCCTCTCCCATGATACCTCACTCCTCCTCAAACCCTCAGATCTCATTTATTGCCATTATAGACAGACACGATTACAAGACTCTCTCCAGTGTGGGTAAAGTTTTCAGAATTTTCCTTAGTTTTCTTCTGCTTTATTTAAATAGTTAAATCTAAACCTAAAATAAAATTTTAAGTTAGTTCTACTTTAGTTTTCACTGGTGTTGGGTCCTTCCTGCCCTTTTCATCTTCTCTTCTTTGCTTTTTTCTCTTCTATTTTCTCTTTTCCCTTAAAAAAAAAAAAGCTTCCTCACTATCTTTTAAGTTTTTTAGGATAGTTATTTTTGTAGTTAGTGTGTGGCTGGTGTCTGAGTGCATGTTTGTGTGGGTGGTAGCATGTCAGACAAACCAGAGAAACCCACTGGTTTTAAGAGGTGTGCTTCTTGTGGGCATAAGATTCCCCAATCTGATGCCCACAAGAGGTGTGTTTATTGTTTGTGTCCGGGGCACTTGGAGATACCGTGCGATAATTGCTCAGCTTTCAATCCCTGGGCCCTTGCCAACAGGTGAATGAGCTTATTTCTAGAGGTCTCCTTCCCAAAAGAAGCGACCCCCCCTCTGCTTCCCTGGGGACATCTGCTTCTGCTTCTGAAAAATGTCAGAATCTTTCTGATCCATTCCCATCAGATCCATCTGTGGTTGCCTTCTCTCTGGACCTGAGAGGTTCCATGGATCCAGGGGAGTCAGCTCTGAGCAAACCTCCTAACTTGCTGGATCCCTTGACCTCGGGTCCTAGCAGCCTTTCAGGGCCATTGGAGTTCATTAGGATCCATAGCTCCTCATCTATGGAGAAGAGTCAGAGTCACACCCACCCAGATCTCAGGTCTTGGAGTCATACTCTGCACCAGAGCAAGTCCCCCTCCCCTGCTCAGACTGTCTGGCCAAGCTTATCATTGGTGTCTTCTTGGTCCTCTCAGGTTTCCCATTCTGATATAAATCTGATGATGAGGAGTTTCCTCAAAGCCCACATCCATCTGGGGATTTTGCCTTCTCCGACCCACACTGGATCCATGAGAGCTCCGACCCAGATACCTCAGCCTCCTCCACCGATCTGCTTGGCTTAGGAGTCCCAGGGCCTGCTGATCCCAAGTGGACCATTGTCAGATCTTGGAATACTCCTTTCTCCAACTCTGATGGTGTCCTATACCATATTGACTCTGATTCTGTCAGAGCAGAGTGGGTCCCACATCTGAGGGATCAACGCAGAATCCTCAGAAATGGTGTTGGCTCTGACCTTGTCCTTCTCAGAGCCATCCTTTCCTCTTCGGGCCTTGGACTTTGATAGCTTGGGTCTAGTGTCTTTTGGCAATGTCAGATCTAGGGTGGCCTTATCTCTTTCTACCTTAGGGGCTTTGGCCTCAAGGGTGGGGGTCAGGCTCCCTCAGCATCATCGGCATTCCAGGTGACAGAGAGGGCTTTCTCAAGACATGGTCCATCCTCCACCAGGCCCTTCCCAATCCTCTGTGGATTGAAGCTTTGCTCCTCTCCATCCAATCTATGGTCAGCCCCTCCCAGGGATCCTCCAGCCAACCCCTCAGCAAGGGATTCTTCTGTCTTCTGAGTCCTCCCTTGAGTACCCCATGGAGGAGGACCCCCAGAAGCATTGGTGCAAGAGGAAGCATATTGACTTCCCCTTGGAGTTTTTAACAGAGGAAACCAATTTTGATGAAGGGGAAGGGTGCCCCTGATGATATCTCCTTGGAGATATCTTAGAGATCCTGAAACAAAAGAGTGAATGGTCATGCCAACCCACTTCCTCGGAGGAGTCAGTGTTCCTGGAGGTGTTCGGGATGGGACCATCTCCATCCTGGGTGACTCCACCAGTGGACCAACTTGTTCACCTCATCGCCCGCCATGCTTGGAAGGAGCCTGATACCATGGAATCAATCCCAAAGTGTGCAGATAAGTACCTTAGCCCCTCCTCAGGATCATCCTTTCTGGAGTAAAGGTGTCCCAGTTGATGCCATTCTGGTGTCTGCAGTCACCAAGAAGGAGCTTACTGAACAGAGCTGTACTGTCCACTCCAAAAGAGTCTCGGGACTTGGACAGACATGGGAAGCAGGTGTGATCTCCAGGACACCTACTATCATATCAAAACAGACAGATAGTCCAGGAGGTATCTACACTTCCAGCTGGGGGCTGATCATTACCAGTTCAGAGCACTGCCCTTTGGTCTCACAACTGCCTCCCAGGTGTTCACCAGATGTATGGCAGTAGTTGCTGCGCTTCTCCATCTGCAAGGTTTCCAGGTGTTCCCCTACCTGGATGATTGTCTCCTAATGGCACCCACAAGACATCAACTAATCCAGGCGATTCAGGTGATGTCATGTCTATTTCACCACCTGGGAATCACAGTAAGCAAGGCAAAATCCAAGATGATCCCAGTCCAGGACATCAAATTAATCGGGACTCAGTTGAACATGCTAACGCAAGTTGCAGCTCTTCCATTACAAAGGATATTTCTCAGGCAGCAGGTACAATGTCTACTAGACACACCATCTCCTTCAGTTCACCTAGTTCTCATAGCCTTGGGCTACATGTCAGCTGCCATCCTTTTGGTGCCTTTAGCCAGGTTCTTCATGTGAGTTCTCCAGTGGACTCTGGTGGTCCAGTGGTCCATCCACTGTCACCAGTTATCAGCTCCAATTAAACTTACTCCCATTTACAGACATCAACTACAGTGTTGGATGCTCACAGACAATCATCTAGGCAGGCCCTTTGTCCTTCCCCCTTCTTTGGCCACAGTGATCGCAGACACTTCTCTATTGGGGTGGGGGGAATTTTCAGGGGAGGATGGGACAAGGCACATGGCCCCCTAGAGAGACCAAATTGCACATAAATGTCCTGGAGATAAGGGCAGTCCTCCTCATGTTGCAACCCTTTCACGACTGACTTCCTCTGGGGACGATTCCAATCTTGACGGACAATATGTCAGTGGTATGGTACATCAACAAGCTGGGGGGGACCCGATCTTACCCGCTCTGCAGAGAGGCCATGAGATTTGGGGAAAAAGTGCTTCAAACTGCTTTCTCATTGCAATGCACAACCTGTTAAAATCCAACATTCTGGTGGACAAGTTGAGCAGGTCCATTTTGAGTCCTCATGAGTAGTCTCTGAATCATTCAGTAGCTTATGAGATTTTCAGCCATTGGAGTCAACCTTGCTGCAATCTATCTGCCTCCCCCTAAACAACAAATGCAGCAGGTACTTTGCTCTGATCCCTCCATTGGGGGAGTCACCCAGGGATGCTCTAGTCGACGATCAGCCCCTGTGTCTCCTGTATGCTTCTCCTCCGATCCCCCTGATGCCCAAAGTTCTACAGAAAGCCTGCAGATTGAAGACTAATCTTCATTGTCCTCCATTGGCCTCATCAGGTATGGTTCGCCTTTCTGTGGTTTCACAGCAAATATTCTCCATGGATACTAGATCCCAGACAGGATCTCATTTCACATCCGACAGAATGACAGATCCCTAGTTTTGGTCCCTCAAACTAACCGCTTGGTTTCTCCACTTCCAGTAATTTTGCTAAAGTCCAGGCTTCCTTCATTTGTCTGTGACATTATTCTTGCGTCTCAAAAGCCCTCCACCAAGAAGGTATATTCTAGCAAATGGAAAAGGTTTTCCATCTGGATTTCACATAGGAATATAGACCCTTTTTGAGGTTCAATTTCAGATGTTCTTATGTTTTTGAGCTCTCTTTTCCATGAGGGAGCTAGTTTTTCTACAATAAAGGTACAACTTGTGGCTATCACTAATTTCAATATTGGGAAGGGAGTTCATTTTCCCTCTACCCTTTCTTCTTTGAAGCTCTGTCGGGCATTCTTAAAAGGGGGTTTTCACCTAAGACCTACAATCAAGGATACTTCTTCCTCTTGGGATCTTACTTCAGTACTGCAAGGTGCCACCCAGAAACAGATTAAACCAGCTAGTTTTTGCTAGCTGAAGTATTTGTCATGGAAGACGGCCTTTCTTGTGGCTATTACTTCAGCAAGAAGAGTTTCAGAATTGCAGGCTGTGTCTTCTCAACCACATAAGCTTTTTCAAGGATAGAGTTTCTCTCAGGATGAATCCTCCCCTCATTCCAAAGGTCACTTCGGAGGTGAACATGAATCAATCCATTCATTTACCTGTGTTCTTTCCCAATTATTCCAATAAAGGCAAATACATGTTATATTCTTTAGACGTTCACAGTTACATTTCTACTTACATAGGACTAGGACTCATAGAAAGTCAGAGCAGAAGTTCACTGTCTTTTCACCTAACAGGTTGGGACAGGCTGTCTCTGAGATTACTTCAGCAAAATGGATTATGGAATGTATTTCTACAGTTTATTTTCAGCAAGGCAAACAACTTCCCCATGCAGCTAGAGCTCACTCCACCAGATCAATGTCAGCCTCTTCAGCCTTTTCTGCTAGAACTCCAATTGATGAAATCTGCGCTGCAGCTACTTGGTCCATGGCTGATACATTTGTATCTCACTACAAATTAGGCATTATTTCCAGAAACAGAGCATCATTTGGTTCCGCAGTGCTCAGACATATCCTTTCTTGAGGTCTTCCCAGAGTTTGTGTAACTGGGGACTCTGACCCATTTATGATGCATAATGAAATGGACAACATCAGATTAGAAGTTATTTACGTATGATAACTTGATATCTGTGTTGTACAATTTCATTATGCATCACTTCCCACCCTCTTTCCCCCTTCCTTGTTCAGCTGAGAGTAATCTAGATGATTACAGTACCCTCTGGCTCCTAGTTTGCACTCCAGTAGGTCTTTTGTCTCTGTATTTCTACTATCTCTGAGATAACCATCTTGAGGAAGGGGCAGCAAACTCGATCTGAGGGTTTCAGGAGGAGTGAGGTATCATGGGAGAGACAAGAGTTTGAGGCTCAGATCATATGTCTGAGAAATGGCCGGCTTGGATCCAAGAATGGGTCCAAAGACCCATTTGTGATGCATAATAAAATTGGACAACACAGATACCAAGTTATGTTAAGTACATAGCTTCTATTAGTCACATCCTCCCCACAAATGGTTCCATTCCTTATAGAGGTATTACTATACCTACCCAAATCTGGTACACGGTATACTACATACCTGATTCAAAGCATACCTAATGGGAAGTATCAACAGTCAGTAATCCCCAGTGCAGAGTGTCTTATCTGGCAGTACTTAGCATAAAAACCACACTAAAGCACACAGTGTCATATGTAACAAGAGGATATTACTAAAATCACAGACTGGTGGATATGCATCTTATAGGTGGTGTCATACTTTTCAGGGAATTTTCCATGTCCACTCTGCCCCAAACCTTTCGAGGAATTTTCCATGTCCACCTTGCCTCAAACACACTTTATGCAATGGTATCATTATAAACCACCACTGCTGATGGCTCCTGACATACATAATATCATATTACCAACAGCCGCTCCCCTAACACAAGGTGCCAATCCATATTTTTTTTTCACACATCCATCACCCTTGCCACAGCAGATAGAGGGTATCATAGCCACTCACACCCAAAACCTTTAGCTAAACCTAATACAGGTTGCATAGCCACCCACACCTGGCAATTGTTTCTTCAGAAAATGGGAAGTTACTAATAAAGTCACCAATGCCCAGAAGATGAAGTCAGACCTAGTGGGCTGGTATTACTACCACCTATATCTGGAACAGAGTTTCACACAATACCAAGTAGTACTATAACCATCTACAGAGGGTGCCTCTGACTATGCCTAATTTGGGGGTATTACCATAGCCAGCCATGACTTACATATGGGGATATTAATAAAGCCACCCAAACATGGCACACCAACTCTAAAAGGCAGTATTGCCAAAACCATCAGGGCTTGATGTACACTATCAAAGCTAACAAGGGTATTACTGTAGTCAAAATAAAGCCAAAAGCACAGTAAAACCAGGAACATGTAAAAAACCACGACAATGGAAACAGCCAAATAATCCACAAATTTTAATTCGATGCGAAAACTCTCTTAGGAAACATACAATAAGACAAGCGCTTTCGCCTGATTAATATCAGGCTTTTTCAAGACAAGTTAACTAACGGATGTGCACAAGTTTATATAATACAGTCAATTAATAGGCTTAAAACGATTCAACTCAATTAATACGTGCAAAGTGCTTTGTAAAATTGTTTTGCAAACTATTACTAAACTAAATATAAAACAAATATTATTAATAGAAGACTTGATCTACGTCTTTTCAACAATCATGGTTTAAATTACTTTAATTAACAAAACTTAATCTGCTACTACTAAAAGCAAATACAATTAGTCATAAAGTTCTTTGCCTTTTTAGACAACAATTATTGTTGAATATTTCCTAAATAAAGGAAAATAATCAATAAAAATAAAAACTGAATGAATTATTACTTAAAAATGAATGAATTGTTGCTTAAAAAATCGTGAGATACTTTGTAAGAAACATGCTTGAAAGACATGACTAAAAATGTTAAAAATGTAGTGTACCAGAACCTTGCTAAAATGATGTTGGCAGCTTAACTGTATTGACAGTGGGATTATTTTAGCAAGATTCTGGTACACTACATTTTTAACATTTTTAGTCATGTCTTTCAAGCATGTTTCTTACAAAGTATCTCACGATTTTTTAAGCAACAATTCATTCATTTTTAAGTAATAATTCATTCAGTTTTTATTTTTATTGATTATTTTCCTTTATTTAGGAGATATTCAACAATAATTGTTGTCTAAAAAGACAAAGAACTTTATGACTAATTGTATTTGCTTTTAGTAGTAGCAGATTAAGTTTTGTTAATTAAAGTAATTTAAACCATGATTGTTGAAAAGACGTAGATCAAGTCTTCTATTAATAATATTTGTTTTATATTTAGTTTAGTAATAGTTTGCAACACAATTTTACAAAGCACTTTGCACTTTATAACGTAATTAATTGAGCTGAAATCGTTTTAAGCCAATTAAGCCTATTAATTGACTGTATTATATAAACTTGTGCACATCCGTTAGTTAACTTGTCTTGAAAAAGCCTGATATTAATCAGGCGAAAGCGCTTGTCTTATTGTATGTTTCCTAAGAGAGTTTTCACATCGAATTAAAATTTGTGGATTATTTGGCTGTTTCCATTGTCATGGTTTTTTACGTGTTCCTGGTTTTACTGTGCTTTTGGCTTTATTTGGAGTTTTGCTGACCATGACTGAGCGAACCAGCCAGTCCGACTACGATGCGACACCCTGTATCTATAAGGATGTGCCTGATGACGCTCCTGTAACCCGGGAAGAGTTCCGCCAGGTTATTCATCTTTTAACTCAGCTGACTGCTTCTTTGAAGCAGTCTGACACGAACAAGGTTCCGTGTAACCAACAGCAAGGTTTGGACAAGAACAGAGGTCCTAGTAACGTAACCAGCAAAAAACAGTCAACGCTTAATGCCTTTAAACCTGTAACGCAAAGAGGAGCTGACGAGGGAGTGAATAACTTACCTTCCACTTTAATGGGCGGTGCTGAGGTGGCAGCGACAGCGTTTAATTTCAACGCTTGGACAACCAAGCAATTTGCTTTTAAACCAGGTACTTTTTTTGGTTACGAAGCTAATAATGAGCCCACTGTTGACAAATTTAAACTATTTAGTGATAAACTCTATGTGTATAAGGCAACGCAATTAGAGGTGGACTATTTAACAGAATGCCTTCGAGTTCAGAGAGTTCCTAAGGGCCTCCGTTGCACTAAATTTCCAAATAATGCAACCCCGGGGTCCACATTGTTTAAAGATTTAACTGAACTTTTTAACAAAACAGGCCTGGAAATGATTAAACATATGCTGAAAGACTATGAATCTAAGCTGGACATTTTATTAGTTGACTTAAACAAGTTAAACAATGATGTTGTTACAGACATTAATTTTGCACAGGTCAAGAGAGACTATGACCATGTATTTCATGATGTTGACCAACATTGCTGTAAGGTTGTGAACCGAATGATTAGAAAATTGGAAAGAGACCTTAATGAGTACAAAAATGGTATTGCATATCAACCTACTCATAAGTTAAATTACAACACGAACAACAGGTCTAATAGGGTAGATAATGTTGATTCACCGATTGATGGCCCACGTAGAAGTGAAAGATTAGCACAAAAATCAAATTTAAATGGTAGAAATGGGCAACAGGTTTTTCAATTTCCCCCGGGCAGGACCAATAACAGGGGTCCTTTCTACCAGCAAAGGGGCTGGCACAACCAGCAGAGGTAGTATCTCATAGCGGGGGAGAACATTCTGCTTTAATTACAAAAAAATCTTTTGAGTCAGCTAGTATTCCTTATGCAATTATTTCTAATAACAACTTTTTAGTTTACAATTTCACTGACATGGAGATTAGTAATGTACATTTTGACTTATTTACTAAAGGTTTCCACTTTGTTCCTATGCGTCCTTTGGATGTCACAAAAACAATTTTAGAATTAAAATTATTTACTAGGAAGTTAAACCTAAATGTTTGGTTCAAAGGGCAGGAACATGTTCGAGAAAAATTTTCAAGAGCAAGCACATTTAACCCACCCCTGCATCCAGTACTAAAAACTTTTGAGGAACTGGTAGAAGGAGATATTCGGAATCATTTTCATTCTAATACTTCTAAAGTCCAGAATTTATCCACAGAATGCTGGCAATTAATGAATCTTATGAAAGTAGACAGGATAAGAATCATGAAGCCAGACAAAGGGGGGGGGGGTAGTATTGATGTATGGTTGTAACTATGAGGCAGCTATGTTTGACATTTTACACGACACAGAGCAGTATGCTACTACCTCCATTAATGAAGTTAATATTGCTTATTCAAAGATTAATTTCATTTTGTATGACAACTTAATGCAGGGAGCCATCAATGAAAAATTATTTACTTTTTTATTTGTGAATAAACCGGTAACCCCCACAATATTCGGCATTCCCAAAGTACATAAAGGGTTGAACCCTTTAAAGTTTAGACCGATTGTTGCTGGGGTGGGGGTAGTATTACAGAACCTCTAGGCAAGTTTATTGACATTTCTTTGAACAAAATGGTTAGATCTTTAAAGTATGTGTGTAAGGATTCTTGGGAATTTTTGAAAAGTGTTCAAGCAGAATTTTATGAACAAACTAAATATCTAGTGACTATTGATGTTGTTGAACTTTTCCCAAGCATCCCACATGTAGAAGGCTTAGAGTTGTTCAATGAATTTTTGGTGGCATCAGGTGAATTTAGTGCAAATGTTACCAGATTGATGGTTGAATTTATGGAGTTAATTTTGAATAATAATTACATATTTTTTAATGGTGAATTGTTTAAGCAAAAGAAGGGAGTGGTGATGGGCACTCCTTGTGCTTCGGCTTATGCCAACATTGTATTACACACGTGGGAAATGAAATATGTATTTGCTTCGGCTTGGGCTAAGAACATAACCCATTACCAGCATTTTTTGGATGACATTTGTGTATTTTGGAATGGTTCCCTACAAGAATTTGAGGATTTTTTTTGCTTATATTAATGAGACAACAGATTTTTTAAGGTTTACTCATAGTATTAGTGACAGTACAGTTAACTACCTAGATGTGCTTCTTATGAAGAATTCGGACATAAGAGGTTTTCAATCAACTATTTATAGGAAACCTTCCTTTTCAAATTCATATCTCCATTTTGATAGTGGGCATCCTTTAACACAAAAAAGAGGAATCTTGAAAGGCCAATTAATTAGAGCAGCCAGGATGTGTAGTACTGCAGAACTGTTTTTGAAGGAGACTCAGATCCTACAACAGTTGTTTTTGGAAAGAAAATACCCTAAGCGTCTATTTGACAAAATTTTGGAAGAAATAAACAATCTAAGAAAAGATAGATACACACCGCTGTTGGGTAAAGGTCTAAACTATCCCACGAATTTGAACATTGGGGAAGAAAAGGAAACCCATAACACATTAGTTCACACTTTTAACAATGATTCAACAAAGTTTAGAGAATTAATTTTAAAGTATTGGCCTGTTTTAAAATCAAACGATGAAATTAGGAATTTTACTGCTGCACAGCCCAATTTTGTTAATACTAGAAATATTAACTTAAAAGGTTTATTTGAGAGATAGGATATAATGAATTCCCTTTCCTGTAAGTCCAAATTAGGAACATACAAATGTGGGGCTTGCAAGCAATGCCCATACATTTACAATGAATGTAATTATTATATTGCAGCTAGAAATTTTAAAATAATTCCTATGAATTATTACAATTGTTCTACAAAAGGTTTAGTATATTTAGGATTCTGTACAAGTTGCTCTGGATTTTACATCGGGAAGACAGAAAGAACACTTCGTAAAAGGATTTACGAACACTTATATGAAATTAATAATAAGAAAGAATCAAATGCATTTTACAAGCATTCTCTAGTGTGTTCAACTATGTCCTTAAAGTTTTTGGTATTAGAGCAGGTGCTACAGAACCCTAGAGGTGGTGAATGGGAAGCTTCACTAGAATACAAAGAATTATTATGACAGATTAAGTTAAACGTGACAAAAACCCCAGGAATGAATGACACCATTAGTATTAAAAGTGTATTAAAGATTAGACGGGCTAGGTTATAATGACAAACAGGATTAATTTTAGAATTATTTAATATTTAATAGTTAATATTTAATATTTAATTATTTGTTATTTATTAACCCAGTTTTAATAAATGAATTTTTAGAATGTTTTGTAATTTTTATAAATTTATGACAGAGCCCATCAAACAACTATATTACTTGTATGGGGTAGCAAGTATGTGTTTTAACTAATTTTTTCTTGTTTATTTATGCACATAAGATTTTTTACATTACAAGTTAATTTTTATATTAATTTATATATTAGCTGTTATATTAACCTATGTATTAAGTTTTTTGATGTTGGCAGCTTAACTGTATTGACAGTGGGATTATTTTAGCAAGGTTCTGGTACACTACATTTTTAACATTTTTAGTCATGTCTTTCAAGCATGTTTCTTATCTCACGATTTTTTAAGCAACAATTCATTCATTTTTAAGTAATAATTCATTCAGTTTTTATTTTTATTGATTATTTTCCTTTATTTAGGAAATATTCAACAATAATTGTTGTCTAAAAAGACAAAGAACTTTATGACTAATTGTATTTGCTTTTAGTAGTAGCAGATTAAGTTTTGTTAATTAAAGTAATTTAAACCATGATTGTTAAAAAGACATAGATCAAGTCTTCTATTAATAATATTTGTTTTATATTTAGTTTAGTAATAGTTTGCAACACAATTTTACAAAGCACTTTGCACTTTATAACGTAATTAATTGAGTTGAAATAGTTTTAAGCCAATTAAGCCTATTAATTGACTGTATTATATAAACTCGTGCACATCCATTAGTTAACTTGTCTTGAAAAAGCCTGATATTAATCAGGCAAAAGCGCTTGTCTTATTGTATGTTTCCTAAGAGAGTTTTCGCATCAAATTAAAATTTGTGGATTATTTGGCTGTTTCCATTGTCGTGGTTTTTTACGTGTTCCTGGTATTACTGTAGTCACCCATAGTCTGTAGCTCCAACCTCAGTAACCCACACCCAGTGACAGAGTCACATTAGATGAGGTGTTGTAACATCCACCCACAAGAGGTGCATGGCACCTTAAATAAGTGTCATTACCATAGCCACCAACCCCATCTCACAGGATTATATCTAATGGGGCTTAATTACCATAGTCGCTCACACCTGGTGCCTCCTGCCATACCAACTGGGGTAATATTTGTTATAGTTACCCACACCCAGTGCATGGTGTTATATCCAATAAGGGTTATTAAATTAGCCAACCTACTTGTCTCCTCCATCATATCTAATGGAATATTTGACCAGGATTAGTCACAGCTCACACCTGCCATACCTAATCTGGGGGATGTCATTGCCACCAGTACCCAGAGCACAGCATCATTCCTAGTAGCATTGCATTACTATAACCATACAAACCCAGAGAAAGTTCTCAAACATAATTGGGTTGTTGGTGTTATAGCCACCCACTGCCAGCACTTTCTGCCATATATAGTGGGGTGTTTTAACTACCTACATTTGCTTGCACAGAGTTGCACCTGGTTCCCCCTGCCACACCTAATGGAGGGCTCTCTTACCATAGAAACTTACACTGACCATATGTCATTGTACATAACAGAAACATTACCATACCCACGCATGTCTATGTATGTAGTGCCATATCTAACAGGTGGCTTTCATGTAGTCATCCACACCCAGTGCAAGGCATCATATTCAGTGGGCAGTAATGCCATATCCACCTGAAGATATCAGCTTCTGTCATATCTAATGGAGAGAGATTACCACTGCCTCCAACACCTGGTGCCTCCTGCAATTGCTAATTGGGGTAGTCTCCAAATGTGGTGTATGGCATCCTACCATATTGGACATATTATTGTAGTCACTTGCACCTGATGCAAGGCATCATACTTATTTGGTGGGTTGTTGTGTGTGTTTTCACATTTGTTTACCAGATAATGCACTGATCAATGTTAAACTATTTCAGACTTAGCCAATGTAAATTACAAAACATTTCACAAACAAAAACAGAGTAGTTCAGATTAGTTACATTTTGGATACTTAAATATAAGAAAAATTTCATTGTTAACGTATAATACAAACTGTTTTTTTTTTCATGCCATGAGATTATTTAAGTGTAGATTAACATATAGAAATGCAATAATGACAGGTGCATTTAGAAATTTGTTGTAGGTGGGCTTTAAGATTGGCTTTGAATTCTGGCACTTGTGTATGTTTCAGATCCTGGGCATGGGGTGGGGTTATACATGTTTCTGATGACAGGATGAATGGAAATGCAAGCTTTTGGGCCAAGTACTGAGAAAAAATGTTTAGCACACTGTCAGTTTGTAAGGTTGGGGTGGTGTGGGGGGAGGTAAGAGAAAGGAAAGGATGACTGTCATTGTGTGAGACCAGACATTTTGGGTTCTTTGCCTTAAAATATATCTGCCAGTTTAAGAGACTGAATAGGAAACAGCCCAGAAGGAAATATCTTTGTCAGATTGGAAACCGTTCTGCTTTCCTTAGACATTTTGTGATGGGATCCAATGTTCTTGCAAACTGTTATACTTTTCTCCAAAACTGGATACCACTAATCACACTGTTTTGCTAGCCATATTTTTCTTGCTGGTCATCCTCAAGAGTTCTGCTACTAATGTTTTACATATTTGTACCAGGTACATGGCATCATAACTGTTGGGGACCATTACCAAATCCACACATACTTGGCACACAGAGTCTTATCTAATGAGGCATCATTACCATAGTGACCAACACTGTATTTATATATATATATATATATATATATATATATATATATATATATATATATATATATATTTATATATATACAGGGTCATACCTGGTGTGATAAATTGCAGTTGTGTACACTTACCATAAATATAGATGTTCAAGTGTATTCACTTTTGTAGTCTTGACTTGTGGGATTTCCTGCTGTGAAGGCCCTTGGCCAGCCTAACTGCCAGAGAAAAATCTCCCTTCTCCAAGAGCTGGCAGATGCCCTGACTGACATCAGTATGCTCTTGTATATAAGGAGCACCCCCCCAAAGGTAGGAGCCCTTCAAAATGAATCCTACACTAAAGGACCTAAAGTTTGTACCAGATGACCGTGTAGGCTAAGGGGAAGGAAAGAAGACTGCAACAGTGACTACACTCAATACACTGTAACATCTACATTTATGGGTAAGTGTATACAGCTGTACTATGTTCTTCCTGTTTCACTGTCCTGACTTAAAGGATGATTCCCAAACCTGAAAAGGAGGGTGTAACATAGATTAGGGAGAGGACAGGATGCCCTGCAGAATGGCAGTGGTGAATCCTGCTCTGGACCTGGAAAAGGCTAAGTGGTACTGTTGTGAAAGTATGCACAGATGACCAGGTAGCAGCTTCCAGAATGTCCTTCATAGGGACTCCTTTTAGAAAGGCAGTAGAGGTAGCAGTAGCCGTAGTAGAGTGAGACTTGACAACCTCATGTGGCTCTTACCATGATGGCTGTAACAAAATGAGGTCCGTTGAGATCCATTTGGAGATAGTCTGTCTGGAAACTGGTTTTTCTTCAGAACTGGTGACAAAGGCCACAAAGAGTTGGTCTGATTTTCTCAAAGTTTTAGTTTGGTCAAGATAGTAACGGAGCTGCCTATGAACATCCAAGGAATGAAGGATTCTTATCCCCTGGTTCTGAGGATTGGGAAAGAAGGTAGGCAGGTGTATGGCTTGATTCAAGGATGCATCTGTCACCACCTTGGTCATAAAGGAAGGGTTAGTCTTGAGGGAGACTCTGTCTGGATGAAAGATGAGGAAGGGTTCTACCACCATGACAGCCTGCAGCTCAGAGACTCCTCTAGCAGAAGTGATAGCCAGGAAAAGGGCAGTTTTCCAAGTTAGAAACTTTTAAGTGAGCAGAAGCCACTGGTTCAAAAGGAGGCTGGGTAAGTTTTTCCAGAATAAAATTAAGTTCCCATGGAGGGGTATGTTGTCTCTTGGGAGGCCTGATGTGAATCACTCCCCTAAGAAATTGTCTGAGAAGGGGGTTATGAAAAGACAGGAATATTAGCAATTTGGGCAGAAATAGCAGAAGCATGAATTTTAATGGAGGAATAGGATAGGCCCTTGTCAACCATATTAGCCAGGTAATTTAAGATGATAAAGATCTTGGTTAAGAAAGGATTGTGGCCCTGTTGTTAACACAAATGGAAAACTTTTTTCATTTAGCTGAGTAAAATTTCCTAGTACTGGGCCTTTTGGACAATAAGGATGTCTCAAACCTGCTTACTTAGGGGAGGATCGGTTTGCAATACTTTGCAATTATCCAGGCCGAGAGTTTGAGTTTCTGCAGGCTGGGATATGTACAATCTTTCCCTTGTCCTGAGTCTGAAGGTTCACTCTTTGAGGTAACTGCCATGGATTCTTGTTGGTTAGGTTGAATAGCAGAGGATGCCAGTGTTGCCTGGGCTAGTCTGGGACTATAAATACTGTCCTTGGCCCCTTTTCCCTTATTTTTAGAAGCATCCAAGGAAGTAGAGGGTAAGGGGGGGGGGGGGACATAGATGAAAAAGTGAGTCCAAGGGAAATAAAAGGCATATTTCTTTCATGCTGAGAGTAGGTTGCTCCTGGAGCAGAATCTTTTCAGCTGAGCATTTTCCGTGGTAGCAAAGAGGTCTATCTGGTAAGCTCCCCATTTCTTGGCTATGGTGAGAAATGTTTCTCAATGCAGATGCCATTTGCGGGGAGTATCAAGTTTCTGCTGAGGTGATCCGCTAGAATGTTTTGAGCACTTGGAAGGTATTATGCCAGTAACCCCAGATTGTAAGCGGTCTCTCAAACCTGCATTGTTAGGCAACAGAGAGGGTAGGGGTGAGTGTCCCCCTGCTTATGTACCATATGACTGTGATGTTTTCTGTTTTTACTAATAGGACCCCTGGTTTCCATATTTCTGTGAATGCTACCAGGCTTTTTTGAGCTGACATAAGCTCTTTCTAGTTTGTGTCTATGAACTGATTTTACCACTTTCCTTGTGTTTGGAAGTGTTTGAAAAGAACGCACCCCACCATGCTGCCTCTGAGGTGTTTGTGGGGATGGTTTGCTCTTGTGAAGTGAACCTGAAAGGAAGGCATTGGTTCTGGGCAAAAGCTTGTGCCCACCATGAAAATTCCTCCTTGAGACAAGTGATCAGCCATATCTTGGTTGAAAGAAGCTGTGCATGCTGGCACCACACATCTTTGAGGCACCACTGGAGCTTCCTCGTGTGCAGCCTGGCCATGGGGACCATGAGGATGCAAGATGCTCAGTGTTGCAGTGGTTAACGTTATCACCTCACAGTAAGAGGTTCTCTGGTTCGATTCTTGGCTGGGTTGCCTTCTGTGCAGAGTCTGCATGTCCTCCCTGCATTTGTGTGGGTTTCCCCTGGGTGCTCCGATTTCCTCTCATGGTACAAAGACATGCATCTGGAGCATACCTCCCAAATGTCCAGATTTTCATCTCATATTTTTGTTCCATTCCTCATGAAACTTGTGGTTTTCTGGAAAATCACTGAGGAGTAAAATCAGTAAATAATAATAGATGTTTGAGTTTCAACCTTCATATTCTTCAGAAAATGCATGCTAACACAAATCCTGTTATTCTAGCAACTTTCCAATTTATAAGAGCAATAGTTAAAATTTGTCCCTATTTTGGGGAGTTTGTCTCCCCATTATTTTAGGCTTTGTCCAGATTTCTTGTGGTAAGAAGTTGAGAGCTATGATCTGGAGCATTTCTTCCCATGGCCTCCACTGAAAATTGTCTCATTCCAAGTCAGACTTTCCCAGTAAACAAATATTAAATATATAAATAACTAAATAATGCCATGCACCCCAGTGCTCTGAGGAATTTCCTGACTGTGAGACATTTGTCTTTTTGGAAGTACTGAGACAGGAAAGAGAACTTGTTTGGAGGTAAGAATGTCTTTTGAAGGGATGAGTCCAGAAGAGCCCCCTAGAAAGACAATCTTGGTGGAGGGTTCTGTGTTTGGTTTGTGTTGATTTATGGTGAAACCCAGGGTGGTCAAGAGATTCTGGGTGAACACCAGATCTGAGTGGAGTTTTGACAGACTTGTGGCTTGTATTAGACAATTGTCTAGGTAGGGCTAGATATGGGCCCTCTGGTCCTGCAAAAGGTGATTAGAGGGGCTAAGCACTTTGTGAAGTCCCTGGTGTGAAGACCCTGGGAGAGGTAGATAAGCCAAAGGGCAGTCCAGAAAATTGATAGTAATTGGTACCTGCTCTGAAGCATAAAAAGCTTCTGTGTGATTCCTGTATGGAAATGTGCAAGTAGGCATGTTTTTACATCCAGGGTGACCATGAAGGCCTGAGGAGCTATCATGGCTAAAATCTTTTGAAGAGTTAATATTTTGAATTTTGGAACCAGCATGGCTGAGTGAGGATAGATAGATCTAAAATGAGACACCAAGAGTCTTCCTTTCTGGGAACCAGGAATATCCTGGAGTAGAAACCCTTTCCTTTTTGATGTTCTGGAACTGGTTCCACTGAGCCTTGGGAGCACAAATTCTGAATTTGGGAAGGGGCCTCTGTTCTTTGATTTGGGGGAATGTCTAGATTGTCTGAGTACTTTAGTCACTCTTTGAAAGTAAGTCTGTAGACATCTGAAATAATGCTTAGAACCCACCTGTTCAAAGTGACTAGACACCAGTTTTCCTTGAACAGGGATAGTCTTCCTCCTAGTCTTATGAGGGAAGGAGTTCAACAAGACTGGGATGGATGAGTCATTTTTGCTCTTTGCCAAGGGCTTGTGGCCTAGAACTTCCTTACCTGGAAGTGTCTGAGGTCCACTGCCTGGGTCTTTGCAGTTGTTGCCTTTGTATCCTTTCCCTACCTGCTTTTGGATTGTGAAGGAAAGGACCAGTGTTTAGTGGGGTAGTTCCTACGACATCTAGAAGGCTGAACCTGAAAGAAGTCTGTAATAGTTTGCATGTAATTAGCTTTGTCTTCCATCTTTTTTAAGAACAGCCTCAGAAATCCTTGTCCAGAGGGGCATGGAAAAGATTTGACTTGACATACTGAGGGAGATGTCCATGTCTTCTAATAACATAACCAGTAGCAGCAGACTGTCTGGAAGCTTCCATAGCATCATAGCCACAGTGTAAGGAATGCCTAGCAACTTGAAAGCTGGAGTGACAAAGGTCCAGTAATTGTTTGAAAAGTTTCTTGTCCTCAGCGGTTGTAAGTTTTGGCTTTAACTCATCCACAATGTTCTGTTGATATTTTAGCATGTGAAATTGACAGTTAAGGGCCCTCATAGCTAAGGTGGCAGAGGTGCAAAAGTTTTTGCCAAATGTATCAAGAGCCCTACTCTCTATCAGTTGGCAGAGAAATTTTGGAGGAACTGGCTCTAGCTCCTTTTGGTCCTGGGGTCACAATCTCTGGATCAGCAGAGGGATTCTTAAAAAGATGTTTATGAGAGACTAGTACCCCATAAAACCTGTCTGTTTTTTGAGGAGCTAGAGGAAGGTAATCAGGATGCAAAGAGGAATCCAAAAAAACATCCTCTACCACCTCTAAAACTGCAGGGACGGCAAGAGGCTTGTGCTCTGGAAGGTCAAGGAATTCCATAATCCTTTTTTTGTATAGGGGGCATACCTCTCAACTTGGAATCTTCAAAAATCTGGACAAGGCCCATAAAAAATAGGTACAAATTCGTATGCTGATTAACATAACATTTGCATACATAATTACGTAACCCCACCCACTCTAATGGAATTGTGGGATACCAACTTTCAAATGCAAACTGAAGAACTGACAACCAAAATATGGCACCAGAGTCCCCCTGCAGCCATTCCAATGTCCCATTACCTGGCTATTTCCCCCCATTTACCATAAAAACTAATCTGCATACTGCTTTACTTCTACAATGATTATTTGGATTTTATTTTTACATTTTATAGCACAGTGCAGAAACACTAATAGACATCTGCTAAACAAATCAATACTGTCTCACAATGAAAATAGACTTAGCATTAAAACTTCTCTGCCCTTGAATCTCACATTCATTGAAACAGCACTGAAACTCACACCACATCCAAAGAAAATGCATCTGGCCAATAGTGGATAAAGATTACATTTGGGCTGTTTTCAAATCATAGGCCCCTTGCACACAAAACAAGAAACATGCATGTATTCTTTGATATACCTTCCTGACTTTATTAAATTATATTCCTTGTATAATACAGCATACTTGTTAGATTTAGAGTGCATTTTAAATTTACTGTTTGAACATTTTTCAAGTAGGCAATGAAACAAAATGCATGAACCAATAATGACAAAATGGCTCAATTCAGAACATTTCCATCATAAAAGTGTACTTACACACACACATACATGTATATATATATATATATATATATATATATATATATATATATAAAATAGAATGACAGTAGTGTAAGCCATGGGCATCTTGCACAGCTTCTCGAACTTATTTTCATTTTCAGTTTTTTTGCTTGACTTACTCTGATTAGTATTATCAAACCAACTCAATAGCTGTAAATGCACAACAAAATAAACTAGGTGACCTGCATGTTTTAAGACTTCCAATTTTTAGTACAAGTACTGACAGACCCTTTCCTACATTCATCCTGAAGCATTAAAACTATCATTTTAATCCAGGTGCTGTTAACTGGCCACTCTTGCTTTTCCACTGTCTGTAGTGGAAAACATGTGTTTTATCTTGAATGCTGGAAAATATACTGTACTTGTTTAAAAAATATTTTTCTTATAATTCAGCACAGAACATAATTCTGATTTTCTGTTCCTGAATTTGAGTTAATGATATTTTTTGCTGTTTCCACTGAGGCACAAATACCCTTGTGAATGACATTTTCTCACTTCTGTTGTACATGTAGCTACACCCTTGACTTGTTACACCCACCCCCTTTAAAAGTACAACACAGTACAGTATCAGCAATGCATCTACATACTATGGGAGTAGACCCCACAACCTTCTGCATCAAAAGCAAGTATTTAACTGGTTCTGTTATTAACAATGCAAGCAGACTCATCATAAGCAACACTATACTTCTCTTCCCCCGAAGCTCCCAGCTCCTTATAAAATCCACTTGACACTCAACTGTAACTCTCAACTTTGCAACAGATGAAGTATGGAAAATGCCAAAATTTATTTGGGCGGGGGCCCAAAAACCAATGACACATTTTAAACATTGCTTGCATAATTTTGGAAAGTTGCTAGAATAAAATGTGTTACCACCATGTGTTTCACTGCCAAGTCTTGAAATCAGGACCCTGTGCACTACAGTCAGATCAACATACCAGTATGCCAAATCAGTAGTTTCCTAAAAGATAGGAATACTGAAACTTAAATGGCTATCATTTAGTGAATTCAGTTCTCATTTCTCACCATAGTTCTCAACCTCTTAGCACAGAAAACCTGGACAAAGCCAATAATGGGGGAATACAGAATTCGGTTCTCACTTCTCACCATAGCTCTCAACCTCTTAGTACAAAAATACCTGGACAAAGCCAATAATGGGGGAATATAACCCCAAAACTAGGGACAAATTTCAAATACTGATCTTATAAACTTAGAAAATTGCTAGAATAAAAGGTTTTGTGTTACCATTTATTTTCTGAAGAAATTCAAATGGCTGTCATTATTTAGTGAATTCAATCCTTCACTGATTTGCCACAAAAATGCAGAAAACCACAGATTGTATGAGGAATAGAACAAAAATATGAGGCATAAATCTGGAAAGTTTTCACAAGTGGTGGTGGGCAGGGACTTTAGATGCTTGTTACCTATACCCAAGGTACAGGGTTTGAGCCTGAGTACCTCCTCTAGCCATGAGGTATGGTCACCTGGGGCATTTTATACACACACACCTCTGCATAACAAGCAGCTTACTCCTGAAAATGGCAAATACCTCGCAGCTTCATCTGCATAATAAATACCTTGCTCCGGAAAATGGCTTCACACAAACCTCTGCATAATAAACAGCTTGCTCCTGAAAACAGCATCACACACCTGGAAGCTGCATAATAAGCAGCTTGCTCCTGAAAACAGCATCACACACAACTCTGCATAATAAGCAGCTTGCTCCTGAAAAATGCAAATACCTTGCAGCTTCCTCTGCATAACAAATACCTTGCTCCTGAAAATGGCATCACACACCTCTGCATAATAAGCAGCTTGCTCCTGAAAACAGCATCACACACCTGATAGCTGCATAATAAGCAGCTTGCTCCTGAAAATGGCAAATACCTCACAGCTTCCTCTGCATAATAAATATTTTACTCCTGAAAATGGCATCACACACCTCTGCATAATAAGCAGCTTGCTCCTGAAAACAGCATCACACACCTGATAGCTGCATAATAAGCAGCTTGCTCCTGAAAATGGCAAATACCTCACAGCATCCTCTGCATAATAAATATTTTACTCCTGAAAATGGCATCACACACCTCTGCATAACAAGCAGCTTGCTTCTGAAAATGGCATCTCACACAAATCTGCATAATAAGCAGATTGCTCCTGAAAATGGCATCATACACCTGGTAGTTGCATAATAAGCAGCTTGCTCCTTCTTCTGCATAATAAATACCTTGCTCCTGAAAATGGCATCATGCAAACCTCTGCATAATAAACAGCTTGCTCCTGAAATCAGCATCACACACCTGGTAGCTGCATAATAAGCAGCTTGCTCCTAAAAACAGCATCACACACAACTCTGCATAATAAGCAGCTTGCTCCTGAAAACAGCAAATACCTCGCAGCTTCCTCTGCATAATAAATACCTTGCTCCTGAAAATGGCATCACACACCTCTGCATAATAAGCAGCTTGCTCCTGAAAACAGCATCACACACCTGATAGCTGCATGATAAGCAGCTTGCTCCTGAAAATGGCAAACACCTCACAGCTTCCTCTGCATAATAAATATTTTGCACCTGAAAGTGGCATCACACACCTCTGCATAACAAGCAGCTTGCTTCTGAAAATGGCATCTCACACACCTCTGCATAATAAGCAGCTTGCTCCTGTAAGTGGCATCATACACCTGGAAGCAGCTCCACATAATAAATACCTTGCAGCTTGCTCCTGAAAATGGCATCAAACACCTCGTAGCAGCTCTGCATAATAAATACCTCACAGCTTGTTCCTGAAAATGGCATCTCAGCTCTGCTTGTTCGAATGGCAGCTCTGCTCTGTCCATCAGCCTTAACAGTTGGGAACCGGCAGATCTCCTCACAGAAATGCATGCACGTTGAGCCCTTAAGCTCAATTCCAACAGGCTGGCAGGCCATTTCACAGAGCTGACGTCATCATGCACATGATGACATCAGCTGGAGAAAGCCAGAAAATTTCGGAAATTAAGGGGTGCCACTCAGGAATCATGGCACCCCATTATTTGGACCCCAAAACACGGTACAAAAAGAGTAATTCAGGTTGGTTGGGAGGTATGATTGTGGGTAATCCTGAGCTTCCCACTGGAAATGCTCCCTCATGGCATGAAGAGTCCCCCTCCCAAAGGTAATGTCCTCAGGGGGGGAAGCAGAATCTGACTCCTCAAGGGAAGTCATGGAGGGTCCTTCACCAAAAACAGACTCCTCCTGATCAAAATCTTCAGCATCTTCAAAAAGAGTCAGAAAGGACTTCTGGTGTATGGTCCCTTTTCCTTTTCCTTGGGGAAGACTCATTAGGCAGTTGTCTGTTTCTGATCAGAGAAATGAAATTAAATATTCAGCTAACCTAACCAAATCCTGCTTATAACCCCATGTGTGGGAGCCGATAGGCCTAGTTATAGGCTCAGAGTAATTTCCTTTCTTTGGGGTAAGTTCTCAGTTTGAGCCTAGGTATGTCTGCAATTCTCTGATGCCACTCTCTCAAGAAGAATGTGCAGCTGGTGTTGGCTGAGACCACAAAGAAGTGTCACTGGTTAAAGTGCATTCATCGGAAGCTGAGACCTGCTGAGCAGCCCCAGACCCAACCAACGAACCAAGTCCTAAGGCCTGTGTGTAAGCTGAGGGACCCAACTGCATACTGGACTCTGAACAGGTCTTGATAAGAAGCCTGCACTACCACCTCAGTCGAGGAAGGAGGCTGCAAAAGTGCCTCGCCTTCTTCAGTGATCACAAGCCTCGGAGGACTATCTGATGGAGAGTGATTGTCATCTGACGCCCTAAGCCTGGGTCATTCATTTATCCTTTTTGTGCTTAGGGAGCTCAACCTCAGTCCAATTGCAGACACTGAGAACCAGATGCAACACTAAAGTGCCTTACTGAGATCTTGGCCCTATGCCCAGTAGTCCTAGAGTTGAAATGGGCACAGAAACGGCAGTTAGGTTCATAGGTTAGTACTAGGATATTGGCCCTAGGGCCTATACAAGCCTAGCCATAACAATTCCCTGGCTATTTCTTCCCACAATATTTACTTCCCTGGATCCCTGTCTAGCAGGGCATCTGACGTGATCCCTGGGGTAAATTTCCTATCTCCCATCCAGTCGTCAAGGTTCCTTTTGAAGAGGGCCAAGGAGGTGCCCTGCTTGACATGTATGGGCAGTCTATTCCAGAGTATGGGGAGTTCCTGGGCCAGAAACCTATCCCTTCAGCATGTTTTGTTCATTGTGATGACAAGGTTTAGGTCCCTGGAGCATGTGGCTCTGATGGATTAGGATTTCTTTAAGTGTAGCATGTCCAACAGCTCTGGGTTTGACATGGCCTTGTATGTTAAGCAGAGATCGCCTCTGAGTAGACGATATGTGACATAGTATAGCTGGAGTTTTTTTAGTCAGTCAGTATAGGGCATCTGCTTTAAGCCTGTGATTCTTTTAGTGAGGTGTTTCTGCGGCCTTTCCAGTTGTTTTAGATGTCTTGTGAGGTACATACCAAATGGGGCATTGTACTCTATGATGGGTCTAATGAAGGATGAGTACAGTGAGACAATGACTTCCTTTTTCTGGATGAAAAGCCCTTAGTGATGAGGTGTGCCACATAGAAGGATTTCCTGACTGTTGTGGCGATGGGTTATCGAAGGTGAGACCACTGTCCACCTGTGTTCCTAAGTCTCTTATCACAGTTTCGGTGTTCAGTGTACTGCCACATATGCGGTAATTCATGGGTACATGTTTTTTTTCCAAAAGACATTGGGATTGAGCTTGAGCCCATGGCTCTGGCACCAAGCATCTGTTTCTGTAAGGCCCTTTTGTAGAATGTCCACATTATTTAGGGATTCAATAATGGTTCCCAGTTTGCAGTCATCTGCAAACTTTGTTACCCAGAGTCCCTCAGTGTTGGCCTGTACTTCAGAGAAGTAGATGCCAAACAACAGTGGTCCCAGGACTGAACCCTGAGGTACTCCACTTGTCACTTGTCTGGAGCTGGATTTGGAGTCGGCTACTTTTATAGTGTGGGTTATGTTAGTAAGGCAGTTGGCAACCCATCGAGTGATGTAGGGATTTATGTCCAGCTTAGTAAGTTTATTTATGATTCCAGTGTGGGGAGGTGGTGTTGAAGGCCTTGGCAAGTCCCAAGTAGGCTGTGTGGACTGCCTTACCCTCGTCCACAGCTCTAGAGACTAATTTGAAGAAATCAATCCAGTTCAGGAGACACAATCAGCCCTTCACAAACTCAAACTGGGTGGGGTCCAGTGTTTGAAGGTTGCCAATGTCTTTGTTTACAAGTTCCATGATAATATGTTCCATGGCCTAGCAGAACAGGCTCGTCAGACTTCTGGGATGGTAGTTCCCTGGATCCAAGGTGGATCCCCTTGTGGAGTGGGATAACTGTAGCTGTGCTCCACTCAGTGGCCATGAAACCTGAGATGAGGCTATGATTAAACATGACACTTAGGTGAGGTGCAAGTTCATTTTGTAGTTCATGTAGTACATAGCCCGAGATGTCATCTGGTCCCATGGATGCTGTATTCTTAGCTTTGGAGAGTGTGGTTTTTACCAGTGTGGCCGTGATTACTGGAATTTGGCAATCTTTCTGTATTGAGATGAGTCCTTTAGGGGGTGAAGTTGGCACTGAATCAATCTGCCAGGATATTAGCAATGTCCTTGGGATCAGTATATTTAATGACATCCTGTTGTAGCTCAGAGCAGATCTGAGCATTGCCATTTAGATTTTTGACATAGCTATAGAATGCATTGTGGGTGTCTTTGGAATCTTTGGCAATTTTATTTTTGTAATTAGCTTTGGAGGATTTTATGAGGGATCTCAGGTTCTTACTGAGGCTGATAAGGGAATTTTTTGCATCCTGGGATTTTCCTCTTTTCTGCAACAGTTTCCTCCTTGTTTTGTATAGTTTGTTTATGACAGGGAACCACATGATTGACTTCCTTTTTTTGGAGGAGAGCGTCTTGGTTCTGTTTGGGATGGCATGATTCATGCACGAGTGGATGTGCTCATACAGTGCTTTAGTGTAGGATTTGGCAGTCGAACTTTCAGTTCCCGTCTGCATGGGTGTCATGAAGTTTCTCACTTCTGACTTGAGTAGCATGAAGTTGGCCTTGGAGAATGTTTTTATGTTAGGTTAGGTACATCATGATCTGGGCCTAAACAGGTGACACAAAAAGAATGGAAATCTTGGTGTGGTGTCTGCTTACCACAACAAAGACAATTATGAACCTTATCCGAAATGAGTCAAACAACAAAAAAAGTGTTCCCCAATGGGGTATTCAGCTTACAGAAGGCTTCTTTAAGCTGTGGACTGACCAATGCACTGAAACACTGCTTTGGGCTCTGACAGCAAGAAAAGACTGAAATCATGACATTGGCTAGGTCCCTATCTACTCGAGCGTACCGACGTCAGTCAGGGCATCTGCCAGCTCTTGCAGGAGTGAGATTTTTTTCTCTGATAGTTGGGCTGGCCAAGGGCTTTCATTTTCATGGGAGGAAATCCCATAAGTGAGGACTGCAAAAGTGAAATGCAAAGATCATCACTGACAGCATCCTCAGTGGCTCACAACATTATACCTAACATCTAGCACAAGTTATCATACCTAATGGAGTGTAACTACAGCCATCTGCATCTCACACGTGGAGTCATGTCTAACAGAACATACCACTACAGCCACCCACCCAGTGCATGGCCCTTATAAAATGGGATTTATTACCATACCCACCAAGGTGACTTGTAGCACTGAATTACTCCTAATGACAGAATTACCATAGCCACCAATACCTGATGGATGTCATCATAGCTAAACAACAAGGGGCTATTACAACCACCCATGCCTGGTGAATGGCATCATACCCACTAATGGCAGCAAGTATTTCCACCTACACCTGACATATGGTGTAATATTACTATAAACATCCACACCTGGTGCATGCTATCAAATATGATGAGGGAGTATTATCATAGCCACACACACCCAGTGCATAGGGTCATATCTAAGGGGGTATTACTAGTTACCCTCACTTGGTGATTGCTGTCATATGTAAAAGGGAACCACCTATACAGAGTACCTCCACTGAGATGTATAAAAAAGGGGTTTAATCCCACACACCCAGCTCACAGCATCATTTCTAAATACAGAGCACTTGCATGGTCAACTTTACCTGGTGTCGCATATAATGTGTTATCATAACTATACACCTTCTGTGCCCATTGTCATAGCTACCCACACCCTGTGCCTACTATCACACAAACTGGAGCTATTACCATACCCAGTCAAACCCTCTGCACAGAATTAAGCCTAATGGGGGTATTGCCAAACCACATGGTGATGATGCCCAGTAGGCAGTATTACAGTAAGCAGTGATACCTATTGTATGGGATAATACGTAACGTGGTGCTATCACAGTTTCACACACAGCACCACCTGCCATACTTACCACAGCTACCCAGACCCTGCACATAGTGTCAAATGAAATGGAGCTATTACCACAGTCATCCACACCTAGCATATGGTATCATACTTACTGAGGGATATCACAGCCACCCATACCAAATCAGTCTTGACATTTAATAGAGGTACTACCACGGTAACCTAAACCTGGCACATTGTATTACATTTAAAGGGGTATTAGCATAGCCACTCTCACTGGCATGCAACTTTAACACCTAATGGAGGGTATTACCATATCTTCCACAGATGGCATCATATCTAATGGAAGCATTAGTATAGCTACCTGCACCTAGTGTATAGTATCATATGTAATAGGGCTATTGCTATAGTCATCCCAACTCAGATCAGTGTCAGCATACTGAGTCATACCTAATGTGGGAGTATCTTCCTTGCCATGAGTACCTGACAAATACTACCATACCTAACAGTCATATCAGTATAGCTATCTATGCCGGGCAGATGCTATCATACGTAATGTGGAATATTTCCACAGGCACACATGTCAGTCAACTGCTGACATTCCTAATGGAGTTAACATACACATCCACTAAGAGCACATGGCAACAAGGGCCATTACCACTGTCAAGCATAGTGTCATACCTAAGAGGAGTATTACCACAGCTGCCAGCCATAATAGTTGGTTTAACCATCCACACTCCACTCATAATAGCATAATTAATGGGGGATGTTACCACAGGCACCCACAGCTGGTGCATGGAATCATACCTCATGGGGATAACCAGAGCTATTTAGAGATGGTGCATGGTACCACTGCTCCAGCAGTGGAACTGTACCTACTGGGAGTATTACCATAGCCACCCATGGATGGAGTTTGTAGATAGTCTCACAATGGTTTACTATTAATATCGCGACTTTGGAATGTACACCTATGAATTATTTGAACTACAGATATTTGAATAGTTCATATGAGCACATTCCAAATGTTCAAATGTTATATTTGCAATTGTCCTGTGCATTTGCAAATATAAATGTTCAAAGAGATGTACAGAGATCGCAGTACAGTGCGGTTAGGGAAATATATCCCTTTCCTCAATGTAGTGCAATCTCGGAGTTGGAATATATTGTTAGGGGGGTGTGGGGGCGCAGGGGGGCTTGCCCCCTGCATAAATGGGGTGTTAGTTGTAGGAGGTTGGGATTAACGGCAAGGGTGGTATTGTCATTAATTGCCGTAAAATGTCGAATTTGACATTTTCGGCAATTACTGAACAGTTGTAAATCTGCAGATTCAACATTAATTTTCAACATTTAAGTCTGAAATTATTTTGAATTTCATACTTTTAATAGTAAACCCTCACAACATCTTTGCAGCCCTGGCCATACCAAATGGGCAGCATAGCCACACAAATCCTGCAAATATATAGTGGCAATATTACCAGACCTGCACTTGGCAACTCCTACCATATATAAAGAATGTTATTACTATATAGTATCCCCCACTAGGCAAATGGCATCTTATTCAATATTTGGTTATTACCATAGCCACCCACAGCTGGCATCTGCTACTATACCCAATATTGTTGCATTTTTGTAGCTACCCACACAGAGTATGACATCATACTGAATAGAAGGTATTACCACAACCACCTGAACCTGGCAATTCCTGCAGTATCTAAGAGAAGGGTATTATCATAGTCATCTGCACCAAAAATACAGGGGACAAAAGGGAAGATAAGTGGTAGGTTAATTTCAGCAGTGGAAAAAAATGTCTTGTGGAATAAACCAATAGTATAGATAAAAGAGGACAGACCATATATGTTGGTTCAGAGGCTGGAGGAATACGGGTCTATATTACTAGAACGAAAACTCACTTCAGCGAAACCCGTTTGAGCAACACATTTTGAGCGAATGTCTCAAATATTGCAAAAGTGAACGGAGATTGCCATATGGAATTCTTCCCTTTACTTCAATGGAGTGCGATTTCGGATTTGGTATATTTAAGTAGCAGGGGTGTGAGGGGTGCAGGGGGGCTTGTCCCCCTGCATAAAACAGTTAGTGATAGTTTTCATCTGTTAGGTTTTTTATTTTTGGTCTTCGATATTTGAGACATTTGCTCAAAATGTGTTGCTCAAATGTGTTTCGCTGAAGTGAGTTTTCGTTCCTCTAATATAGACCCAAGGAATACAACTGGGATGCCTCATGAATGATTCCAAGATGCAGACCACCAGCCACAGGAAAGGCTGAGGGGATTACATGACAAGTACAACATAACCATACATGTGGGAGACCTTAACCATCCAACAATGAGCTGTCCTGTGTGTAGGGTAAGGGAAAATGGCAGAAGATGGACTTTAACAGAGTAAAGATTTCTAGGGAAAATTGGAACAGCCCTGACCTATTTTTCACAGGACCGGGGAAGGCAGAGGTGGGAGAATGACTTGGCAAGAAAGACTTTCATGGTGTGATTCACTATCTCTGGAGTGTTAGAAAGTATGACTGGAAAAGGTATCCAGGACTACACGGAGGCAGAGTTTGATAAGTTAAGAAACATGCTCAAAAATAATATGAAAGGATGGGAAGAAAGGATAGCGGAAGAGCTGTGCTGGGGATGAAGTTCTTTATCAGAAAAGACACCCGAGAGAGAGAGAGAGGAGTGATCACAGGAGAGGAATACACAACAGGAAGAGAAAGGCTTGTGAGAATGCAAACAAAATGTATTAACACTTATCCAGCTGCCCTATGGAAGGAGAGATGCTAGGGAAAATACATCACTCAGCTACAGTGGGGAATGCAGGAGGAGGTAGTGTAGAAGTTTGCAGCTGAAATGGGGGAAGCTGCTACTAAGGAAGAACTATGACTGAAATTGTAACTTTTACTCACAGACTTAACATTGTGTGGCTCTAGCTACATCAAAGCAAGTTTACTATAAGCATTAAAAATCCTATTATGACTCAATTATTCCTCAAAAGCTCAAAGATACTTTGGTTGCCGAAGTGCTGAACCATTTTAATCTTTCCATTTTTCAAAAATGCCAACATAACTGTCTGGGAGTTACATGGAGCTAGGATATTTTTTTTAATTATACACCAGCTTCTTCAATGTAGCCCCCTGCCTCCCCAAGTGTAACCCTATCCATTCCAGACATTGCATGGATCAGCACAGCATATCTTAATTCTGAAAAAAGCTCCTTAAACGACAGGCTTATAAAATGAACAAAGGCATTTTAATCAGTATGGCATTCTAAAAATATATTTAAAATGAACTAAAACAAAATCATAGTAAATAAACCATAACTTTTTATTTACATTTCTAGTGTTTCTAATCTGCAGAAAGCAAATTATTTAAAAAAACAAACATTAAGTATATGAAGTGTCAGATCATTCACAACCTTTAAGAGTCACACTGAGAAGTTCAGCAGAGGTACTTAGATATCTTAACCTTTGTGACAAATGATTACATCTCTAAGTTTTGAAGCTAAAGGAGCTATAAGTGTAAATCTCATTACAAAACTAGAAAATATCCCTCCCGTTGTAGCCTTCAAGTTCACAAAGCAGATACTTTAACAATAAGGTAAATCACCACTTAGTCAAAGCATACTGTTTCCCATTTATGTGAAAAGCTACTATAATGCCCAGTGGAATGACAAATAGAATTCACATTTAGATTCTTTCTTCTCTCTCAGTCTTTTCTTTCCCCTGATTCTATTTCCATTCTAGCTAACCATCTTCACTCTGTATCCTAACTCCATTCTTCTATATAGTCCTCACCCTCTCTAAACTACTATACACTAAATTCCTATAATTTTATAATTTGTGAATTCTGTATGTACTATGTAATTCGGGAAGTGCTTACCCATACAACAGTTTACATGTTAAAACCAAGTTCTATGTAAGCTGCTAACTAACTTGCCTATTGCTAAACTGAAATGTACAGCTACAACTTGCTTACTGTTAATGTATTATGTGCTTATTAAAACTGTATGTCACTACTCTCTCCATTTGCAATGTTTGGACAAAATCTTTAAAGAAATTCATGGTGATCAGTGTATTCTACCCCAGTTAAAGAAAATAATAAATGAATGAATGAGAAGCACTGACTTGTACAGAAAACGCTACAGCAAGTTTCAGCAGTAAAGCTGTAAAGGTTACATGTCTGAAATGATCCATGTGCTATGGATAGGCTCCCAAGTCCGTGTGAAGCAAAGGTCATTCCTGACCCTATTCAAACGTAACCTTGACCATTGGATGGGAAACTGTAAATTCACTCCCAGTCTGGCCTCCATGTCTCTGATGAACAGAGGCAGAGAGTAGATAAAGTATTACCTAACATTACACCTACAAAGCCCTCAGCTACCTCCTAACATACCCCTCCTAACAAACACCCAAGGTACATGGAGACCGAATTGAGTTGGGTTGTATGGCTAGGCTAATAAAGGCCCTAGTTGTCATTAGGCTAACATGTACCCATGATGTGAACATTTAGGACTGCTAAAAGAATCAGCAGTTGTGCTTGGTGAACCAGTTACAAATGCTGCAGTGTTTTCCTTCCTAGAAACTAAAGTGATGCCACAAGAGTGGAAAATGGCAGTCATGTATCTTTACATAGAAAAGAGTCTACAAATTGCTCAGGCACTTAAGGGCCTAGTAATCAATCTATGCCAGGAAAGGCCAACATATTTCAAGAATACTAATTCTTTTCAGCTGGCCAGCACCACAGCTATATGCAGCAGTGGCATTTCTAGTCAGACTCAATTCTAATACTATGCTTGACTCATTAACTTAAGATGAGGAAGCCCTGTGGAGTGGTGTAGCTAGACTTCAGAAAGGCCTCATGAGGATGATGGAAAAATTAAAAGTTACAGGAGTGTGGTGCAAGATTGTGACATAGATAAGAAACTTGAACTTAAAGAAGTCAGAATAAAGAAAAGCCAATAGACAGGATTGTCATACAGTTCAGTTCTGTAACTTGTCCTGTACAGTATGCCTGAATCAGACATTTCATGTGAAGTTGTTAAGCAAGCTTAACTTATGTGACACTTACCCAATAAACTGTCTCTAAAACCTGCAACAAGGTAACTGGTTGATTATGTCATCAACAGCACAATTACCAATAAAACTAAAGTGCAGAACAGAAACATTGTTTTTCAAGCACTAAACTCTCATGAAGCTGGGGCACTGCCCCACAACCCCTTACATAAGTAAACTAACTCCATGGTTGCACAATTATGAGGAAACTAGAAACACCATAAAAGGGTGAACATGGCCACATGATCTGCAATCTCACATTCTTTCAACAAAGGAACTGATAAAAGAAATTTAACACTGAGCAATTGGAAATTGAGAAATAGCACCTGATTCCACACTGTTCTTGTACGGATAATGAGAAGTTATGTACCTACCATAACGTTCCATGTTAGTTGTCTTCTCTCGCCTTCTTTCTTGCTTGATGGGTTCGGAGCCAATCCTCGGCTCCGACTCGGCACTTTGCTAAGCTCGAGAGTCACTTTTACCAGCTCAAGGCAGCCCCATATCCCATGATGCAAGGCGGTAAGTACCCAGATCTCGTTTGGTACCTATAGGCAATAACACCTAGCACAAAAAACTTCCCAGAAGGAAAGAAAGGCAAAAAGCCTAAAGGATGGGCTATAAGGAAGACCAGACAACTAGCTGGTCTTAAGAAGCAATCTTCCATATAGGGAGAAAAAGGTCTGTCCAGGCCAGGGGGCAGGAGGGAGGGTCACAAGAAAGAAGGCGAGAGAAGACAACTAACATGGAACGTTATGGTAGGTACATAACTTCTCAATGTTAAGTTGTCAATCTCGCCTTCATTCTTGCTTGATGGGACCGCGTCCCTAGCACCTCTATCCTGGGTGGCTCAATGGAACAGACTCTTGAGAACTGTAGAGCCAAAACTGGCTCTATCCCTGGAGGCCAAATCCAATTTGTAATGAGAAACAAAGGTATGAGGAGTGGCCCAAGTGGCTGCTGCACAAATAGTGTCTAATGGAAGTCTAGCCTGAAAAGCTGTGGAAGTGGCTAAGCTTCTGGTTGAATGCGCTTTTGGTTTTGAGCACAGCTGTTTTCCCCTGAGCCGATAGATTTCGGAGATGGTGGAAGAAAGCCATCTAGATAAGGTCACTTTGGAGACAGGAAGGCCTTTCTTATTTTCAGCATAAGAAAGAAAGAGCTGATCGGATTTCCTGAATTGTTTTGTTCTGTCCAAATAATATCTGAGTTGGCGGTGAACATCAAGATAATGTAATTTTTGTTCCGATCTGTTTGAGTAATTAGGGAAAAATACAGGGAGGTCAATAGATTGGTTCAAATTATTTTTCAAGGCCACCTTAGGCAAAAAGGTTGGATTAGTTCTCAAGGATACCCTGTCTTTGTGGAAGACCAAATAAGGGGGACGAACAGAGAGAGCATGAAGTTCTGACGCTCTCCTTGCCGAGGTAATAGCAACAAGGAAGAGTGTTTTCCATGAAAGAAACTTCAGGGAACATGAAACAGCTGGCTCGAAGGGAGGAAGAATTAAGGATGTCAGCACTAGATTTAGGTCCCATTGAGGAGGAGGACTCCTGACTGGAGGTTTAAGGAGAAAAATTCCTTTTAGAAAGGCTCTACAAAGCCTGTGGGACATAATGTTGTGATCTGCAAACCCGACATGAAAGTTCGAGATAGCAGCCAACTGAACTTTGACCATGGAAGATGAAGAGCCCGAGTGAAAGATTTCCGCTAAGAAATCCAAAACTGCATGAACAGGGGCAGTAAAGGGATCTATATTTCTAGCTTTTGCCCAACAAGAGAAGCGTTTCCACTTGCTGGTATAAATCCTTCTAGTAGAGGATTTAAGGGAAGCAACTATGATATCCCTAACAGGATTAGAGATCATAGGAAGCCTGGCTAAGGAAGGAAGTGGAGCAACCAAGCTGTGAGGTTGAGAGAAGGAATAGACCGATGCAGCTGACCCGATTGGTGAATCAGAAGGTCTGGCACTGGGTCCAGATGCCACGGCTGCACCAATAGGTGACGATGGAGGAACGGAAACCAAATTTGTCGAGGCCAATAGGGAGCAATGAGAATCATTTTGGCTCTCAAAATGGTGGCTTTCTGGAGTACTTGTGGAATCAACGGAAAGGGAGGAAAGGCATAAAGAAGTCCCTGGGGCCAATCCTGGGTTAGAGCGTCTCTGGGGGGATGGCCTGGTAGAGGGAAGAGAGAAAAGAAGTCTGGGCATTTGCTGTTTTGGGGAGTAGCAAAAAGATCGCAACATGGGCGGCCCCATTCTAGAAAAATCTCCTCCACTATAGATTGTTTGAGAGACCACTCGTGAGGCATGAGAATAGCTCTGCTCAATCTGTCCGCTAGAATGTTGGTTTTCCCAGGGATATGCGTTGCTACCAGAAACCGATGAGAGGAGATCACCCATTGCCAAAGTCTGAGAGCTTCTCGACACAAGGGGTAGGACTTGGTTCCACCCTGTTTGTTGATATACCATACTACAGACATGTTGTCTGTGTGAACTGCAATTGTTCCCAAGGGAAGAAAGTCGTTGAGGGCTTGCAACGATAAAAGCACTGCTCTCATCTCTAGGACATTTATGTGCAGGTGGTATTCGAACGGTTGCCACGTCCCATGAACCATCCTGCCCTGATAATGACCCCCCCCACCCGATCAGGGAGGCATCCATAGTGACCGTGGCTACCGGGGCCGGGGATACAAAGGGTCTGCCTTGATGAATCTGGGGAGAAGAAATCCACCATGATGGATGATTCTTGCAAATTTGTGTCACCAGGATTTGGTGACGCATGGGAAGTTGTTGGTAAGACTACTGGGTGAACAACATCCATTGAAGAAGACGCATGTAGAAGCGGGCCAAGGGAAGAAGGGTAATGGCCGCAGCCATGAGGCCCAACACCTTCAGAACCATTCTGGCTTGCACCTTTTTGCTGGCAAGGATGATCCGCATGTGACTTTGGATATCTGAGATTCTTTGGTCTGTGAGGGTTGCTGACATCCGAACAGTGTTTAAGTTTGCGCCTATGAAAGTAATAGACTGGCAGGGCAATAAGGAGAATTTTTTGTAGTTGATCGAAATTCCTGAGTGCAGAGATTTAGGGTGTAATCCCTGGCTTGAAGAAGTTGATGCCTGGTGGTGGCTGAAAGGAGCCAGTCGTCGAGATACGGAAACACCTGGAATCCTTGACGTCTCAGGTGAGCCGTGACCACTGCCATACATTTGGTGAACACTCTGGGGCTGTAGTGAGACCAAAGGGCAGGGCTCTGAATTGAAAATGACTGGACCCCAGCCGAAAGCGGAGAAACCTTCTGGAGCGTCTGTGAATTTTTATGTGATAGTACGCGTCCTGAAGGTCTATTGAGCACATCCAGTTGTCCTTGTCTAGGAAGGGCAAAATTGATTGAAGTGTGACCATTCGAAATCTTGTCTTTCTCACAGACTTGTTGAGTCTGCTGAGATCCAATATTGGTCTCCAGTCTCCTGTCTTTTTGGGGACCAAAAAGAATCTTGAGTAGATTCCGGGCTCTGAATGGTCTGTTGTAACTGGCTGAATGGCCCTTTTTTGTAGAAGCTTTGATACTTCTAACTTTGCAATTTCCCTTAGACTGGGTGGCACATCTGGAAGGGAATTTTTGTGAGTGAAAGGACTTTCCTTGAAAGGAATCTTGTAACCCTCGGATATGATCGACTGTACCCATCTGTCCTGAGAGAGGGAACGCCAGGCTTCTGGGTACAGCGATAGTCTTCCCCCGACTGCCTCCAAGGATGGACAGCCGGGCAACATCTCAGGGATACTGGAAGGGCTTGTCAGAGAGAGGCTCTCTGCTTCCCTGGTTTTGTGGACCCCCTCTGCCTCTAGAGCAGCGTCTGTTATTATTACCCCCTCTGCCTCTAGGGGTAAACTGACCACGTGCGTCTGGCATGACTCCCTGGGATTTACGGAACCACATTTTTCCGCCCTTCTGACCTTTGGGGTAAGGTCTAGAGGGGGTAGAAAAATGGACCTCTACGGCAGAAAGAGTCTTGCCGTCCTGCTCACACCTGGTCAATGTATCCTTCACTTGAGGGCCAAACAATGCTGACCCATCAAAGGGAGAATTCGTGAAGGACGCCTTAAAGGGATCTGCAAAATTACAGAGCCGCATCCAGGATTGACATCTAAGAGCCACTCCTGTACCCGCGGCTCTACTCGCTCCATCTGCTGCATACGAGATCAGTCGCATGGAGGAGTTAGCTATAGAATTAAGGATTCCTAGCTGAGAAGCAATCTTTTCTTGAGCCCCTGCAGCCGTAGGATCCTGCACTACTTCACCTAGTTCTTTAAGGATGTCCCTTTGGAGTCTGGTGAAGTGACATAAATAGTTCAGCTTAACGCATGGCAAAGGTCGCTGAGGAGAACATCCGCTACCATACCTATCCATGGTCCTAGAATCCTTATTAGGAGGATGGACTGGTACGGAAGGATCTGCAAGTTCCTTCTTAGTGGCGGCCGCCACCACCATGGTATCAACAGGGACACCTTTTGTAAGGAATTGCTTTTCAGAAGGGGCTGTAATAAATTTAGACGGCCTCCTAGGAACTGGCTCTACAGAATCAGGAGCAGCCCAAGCCTTTCGAGCAATAACCTCCATAAGGGGGTCGAAAGGTGGAGACACCCAGGAGGTGGAGGGTCGAGATCCAAACGCCTCCAGGTATACCGACTCATCCTCGGAGGGATTTATGGAGGGCCAGTTTCCCCTCTGTTTTAGGAGTTCTAGGATGTCTGAAAAGGAGACATCCTCAGAGGGGGATCTTGGGGATCCCTCCGACTCATCTAAGTCGGTATCTGAAGTGGTAGACTCAGGGGAGTCCAGGTGTTTCCTCTTACAAGTCCTCTTGCGCGGAGGATCTCCTGACTGGTCAGGAGAATCCTCGGAAGAGGGGGTTCTTCCCAGTGGGGAAACCTGAGGCGGTGGATCTCTAGGTCCGGGAGCAAGAGAGATGGAAGAGATATCGACAGGCACTGTAGAGGGAGGAGCTAAGGGAATAGACTGCTAAGCCCAGTGGCCAGCACACTCTTCATCACCTCGAAGGCCCCCCTCCCAGGGAGATCCGAGAGAACCCGTTCCGAAGAAACTGGGACTCCCGGGCCCACTGAAAGGGAAGGCTCTGAGGCAGATGTCGGAGCCAAGCTCACCAAGGCCGAAGCTCCAAGGGGAAGAGTGGGGTCGGACAAGGGTCCGATGCCACTCACCCCCTCGGAGGAGACCAGGGAAGCCCGACCACTGAATCCCTCCAAGGAAGGTCTCGAGGAGGAGATAAGAGTAGATGCTGAAGGTGCAGAAGGAGGGGGTATCTGCCCCTCAGCCATAGCCATAACTATTCCCGTAGACTCCAGCTCCAAACTCTGTTGTAGAGTTGAAGGAGGAACTTGAAGGGGGTGTGGACTAATAGTCGTCTGTTGAGACGGACTATGAAGCATCTGGGCCAGTGCCTGTGATTTTAATAATCTGCTTACCACCCTCTCTAAATCATGGTCAGATAACCTGGATGACCTAGATGATCGGCTCCGATGGCTCCGTTCCGAAAGAAGAGGTGAGGCCGGAGCCGACAGAATTGGTTCCAAAGAGGGGGACCTGGACCTCTTCCTCGAAGGAACCATCGGAGCCGACAAACCCACTGATCCAGTCGGAGCCGATAACTTTTCGGCTCCGAGAGAAGATCTAGATGCATCGGCTCCAGCCGGAGCCGATGCAGGCATCGAAATAGCGGTGTCGGAGCTGGTCGGCGCCGACACTGAAGCCTGGGCCACATGGTGGTCGGAGCCAGTACTCGGAACCGACACCAAAGTGACCATAGAAGTATCGGCACCGATAGCCATTGGTGCCGAAGATTTAGCCAAGGTCAGATCGGCTCCAGCCAGAGCCGATCTCGACTCCGACAAAGTCGGAGCCAAGGCCGAAGGCTTTGGTACAGAAGCCTGGGCCTTAGTCTTGGAAGGCTTTCCCGGAGCCGATTTGGCCGGGGAGCCCTCCGGTTTAAGGAGTCCCCTTAAAATGAGCTTGTTTCTCCTTTCCTGCAGGACTCTCTGGCTAAAAGAGTGACATATTGCACAGGAGTCCTGCAGGTGGAGAGGTCCCAGGCAGTATAAACAAGAAGTGTGACCGTCTGTCAGAGACATCTTCTGACAGCACGAGTCACACTTCTTAAAGCCTGAGACCCTCTGCTCTTTGGACATAGTGGATACAGAAAACAGTACACTCACAGTCCCAATAAAACAATTAAAATTAAAGTATAACCAGTAAAAAACCTCACACACACACCCTGACAGGGGGGGGGGGGATGGGAGGGAAAGGCCTGACTAAAAAAATTAAGGAGGAAGAATAAATTTAGTCAAAAAGGGGCTTACAATTAACTAAAAATGAAAGATTTCTAAGAAAAAATACTTTTTATCTGAAAAGGGGCTAATAGCAGTTTAAATTTAAACACTTACCAGGAGCTGGTAAAAGGAGGACCTCATCAGCGAAGCGGCAAACGAGATCTGGGTACTTACCGCCTTGCATCATGGGATATGGGGCTGCCTCGAGCTGGTAAAAGTGACTCTCGAGCTTAGCAAAGTGCCGAGTCGGAGCCGAGGATCGGCTCCGAACCCATCAAGCAAGAATGAAGGTGAGATTGACAACTTAACATCCTTTGTTTACATATGACAGTAAGACTAGTCCAGAGGTCATGGAACAATCTTTCATACTTAAAATGTAATGCAGGGTAGCTGGATAGGCAACCATTGAGATTTAATAAAAGAGTGTGTGTGTGTGTGTGTGTGTGTGTGTGTGTGTATGTATGTATGTATATATATATATATATATGGGTCTATCTGAGTTCATCGACATGTTAAAATGTCGAAAACGAATTAACCGACACGAGAATGTCGAAAGTCACGTCACCGACGCCAGAAGATCGACGAGGCAGAAGACCGACGGAAGAAGACACCGACGCTGAGAAGCTGCGATGGGGAAAGGATATGTAAGTCTGCGGTAGTGACGGACGATAGGGTGCGAGTAAGGTAAGTGTGCGATGCTGGTGTTTAGTAGGGGTAGGGGTGGGATAAGTGAGTTAGGGTTAGGGCCGGTTAGGTGAGTGTGCAGTAAGGTAAGTGTGCGATGTTGGTGTTTTGTAGGGGTAGGGGTGGGATAAGTGAGTTAGGGTTAGGCGGGTTAGGTGAGTGTGCGAGTAAGGTAAGTGTGCGATGTTGGTGTTTTGTAGGGTAGGGGTGGGATAAGTGAGTTAGGTTAGGCGGGTTAGGTGAGTGTGCGATAGTGACGGACCTTAGGGTAAGGGTTTGGGTCAGGGTTGTGGATAGTTGTGTATGTATGGGTTAGTGTTTGTTTGTAAGGATTTTGGTGTGCTTGTGTTGTGTGTGTGAGTGTTGGATAGGGGATGTGTTTTGTTTGTTGGTATGTTGTGTCGGGTGTATGCGATGTCGTGTTTGTGAACTGTCGATCTTCTGGCGTCGGTTATATGAGTTTCGCTGTTTTGGTGTCGGTTATTTCGTTTTCGGTATTTTAAAATGTCGATGAACTCAGATAGATCCATATATATATATATATATACACACACATCTCAATGTGGGGAACTATACATGCAGTAAAGAGTAGGTTTAGGTGGGATACGTAAAGAAACTGATTTAGGATCACAACTGTCCACAGGATAAATCACTTGGTATAAAAAGGCAATAGGCTATTGGGGTGCAATGTTAGATCAGTAGATTTCAGAAGTATTGAAGAAATCACTATGCTGCTCACACCACCACTAGTGATGGATATTGTAAAGAGCAACATACATTAAGTTAGTAGAAAGTGATGCAGGGACTTAGTATGAGGAAATACTTGCCAACTTACCACAAATACACTAGCACAGGAAAAGAAAGGTTGCCAAGACTTGTACACACCACACTGTCAACACCAGGTGGGACTATTTAAGACTTAGTTGCAGATCAGAAGGTGATAAGGCCAATGGCTGCACTGTCATAAGCAGTAGTACACTGTAGGTTAGTGGTGGGTTTCACGAAGGGGAGAGAAAGAGATTTGACACCTCACAGGTCTTTTTATTTACTTTGTTTTACATTTACTGCTAGAATGAAGGGCAGTTTCAAAAATAATCAGCAAGAAAATATAGTTGTGTAAGTAGATGTTCTAATGATCACCATTGCAGTGATCTAAGCTGTTTGGGTATTACTTCTACACTAGCAACCTTCCCAGAGGTTTCGGCTCCCTATATGTGCTCCAACTGCAGGAGCATTCAAGCACCATATAAAAGACAATTTGAGCACCAGGAAGTAGGCATGAGCCCTGAATACTTGTGCTAGGAAACAAAGTGAATCATAACTATATACAAGACTGAAAACAACCCGACCCTGGCAACAACAAAAAATAAGGAGCTGGAGAGAGGGACAGCAGCTTACTCCACTGGTGATTCATTGGAACATCTACTGTTATAGCAAGTTTACTTACACAGCTGTACTATGTTTAATTCATGGATCACCATTGCAACATCTTAAGCTATTTGAGTAGATTACCGTAGTTTAGGAGTATTAAAATAGGGACGAGCCCAATAATTAAGAATGCAGGAGCCCTTGGTGAATGGTCCAGGTAAAGCTTGTTCTGAATGCAGAAATTGAATCCAGTTTTTAGTGCTTTATTAAAGTGCGTACAGAGGACCATTTTGCTGCCTCTGTAGTACTTTGACTCCACCCCTTTCTAGGACACTGATGAAGCAGTGCAGAGCAGAACTTCATTTATGAGCTGTACCCTGCCTGAAAGTGGCTTTTTGTGGCAAATTTAACAAAAAGTAATAGCATGAGACAAACATCTAGAAATAGTCAGCTTAGTCACAGTTTATCCTTTCCACTTATCTTCACAGGAGAGAAACAGCTGGTCAGCTTTCCTGAAAGGCCAGGTTTTGTCTAAGTAGTAAAATTGGATAAAACAAAGTAGTTTATTCCAAATTAAAACAAGTAAACGCTTTCAAGGACATCTTCCGGTTCATCAGACTAGAATGAAAAATGACATTAAAATGCTTCTTTTTATACATTCAAATGAGTGGACATTGAAATGCTTCCTTTTATACATTCAAATGAGCCAATCAACTAAGCTGATAACTTAAACACATAATTAACCTCTATAATGCTGGACTTCAGTGGAAAACTTACTCATAGTGTATAATGTTAACGCATTAAAATAGTAATGATACAAATAGAAATTATACTACAATCTGTAGCATATCAACAACAGAAATTGTTGCCAAGCCTATAAAATATTAAATTAATAAATACTACTAAAAATATCACATTGCTAAAATATAATTATATATAATTAATAAACTCACTGTTCATCATAACAATAATAAAAATATATACATTAATAAAATTAAGAATCAATGCTTAAGAGCTCTAGCCTTGAGAAATGGCTTGAAAGAAACTTTACTATTGAAACCAGGGGGTTTATCTGCCTGAAACTGTATAATCCATTTCTGTTCATTGGATTCAGTTCTATTCACCAAATCACCTCCTCTCATAGTACTAGGCATGATTTCTAACACCAAAAACTTGAAACTATGCCTTGATCCTTCTTTGGCTACATGCATAGCTAGGGCACTAGTTTCCTTAACATTCTTGATATCTCTTAGATGTTCCAATATCCTATCTTTAAATGCCCTATTGGTTTTGCCTACATAAAATGCAGGACATGTAGTACAGCAACAAAAATACATTTTTTGTTCGGCAGTCAGTATAGAAAGCACTTTCTATCTTGAATCCTGGTGACGGATGCATAAATCGTCCACCAATATTTACATGGGTACATGCTGAACATCTCCTACAGATGTATGTGCCATTTCTCTCAGGTAAGGTCTGCAAAGGCATAGAATTGAACCTGTAGCAAAACTGTTTTTTAAGTGACCTATTATTCCTAAACGCAAAATTGGGTTGATGGTCTATTACTCCTTTTAGTTCCTGTACCGTAGAGAGAATATTCCAATTGTTCCTAATGACATCACAAACTACATGGATGTCACTCGCTTAGGTCAAGGGCATCCTTATCTTATCTGCAGTATCATTCCTCCCTGGGGTCCTAGGACTGGTTGTAGCAGGTATATCTGAGGCTACACTACTAGGGAGAACATTTGAGAAATGGGATTTACATCTCCTTTCCCTTTCACGTCAGGCTTCAGCGATTTGAGAATCGATCATATTACAATTATAGCCTCTCTCCATGAATTCTTGTTTGAGAGTAAGTAGGGCATCATTCAACTTACTATCATCATTATACAGTTGCATGACACGAACAATCTGTCCCTTGAGAACATTTAACTTAGTATGTTTTGGGTGCATGCTACTATGTTGAAGGACATTATTCTTCCTCACACTTTTCCTACACATGGCAGTGGACACAGTACAGACGTCATCTTTAGTTACCTTGATGTCTAAGAAATCTATCTCTACAGCTGAATATCTATATGTATATCTTAAAAAATCATTAATTTAATTCAAATAAAGACAAAAAATCATTCAATTGTTGCTCTGTGCCTTGCCATAGCAAAAAAAAAAATATCCACAAAACGCTTGTACCATTTAATACAATTGTAATAAACATTGTTAGAAAGCACATAATTGATCTCCCAATTGACCAAAGATAAAATGGCGTAGCTATTGGCACATGTTGTGCCCATAGCCATGCCAATTTTCTGTATATAACAATCATTACTAAAAATAAACACATTGCTTCAGATAATTCTTGAACACAATAAACATATAAGGTTCACTTTGTTAGTAGTAATATTGTTCCTACACAGTACTACTCACATTCTCTATGCCCAATCATTGAGGATAACAGTGAAGAGAGACTCAATATCTAAGGTAACAAACAAAGAAGGACCCATGATAACTTCCATATAGTCTTTCAACTCATTCAGGAAACTTTTAGTATCTTTCAATATAGTATGACATTCATTTAAAACAATGTGTAGATTCTTTTCGACAAAAGTGACCCAGCCTCTGCTCGAAACAATTGGTCACATTGAGGGATTTAAAACATTCTTATGTACTTTAGGAAGACCATAAACTATGGGCACAACAGGATGTTCAACCTTAAAGTACTCAAATAGCTGTTCTGAAACCATACCAGTTATTAATAAATCAAATGTTATGAACTGTACTTTTTCAATGATACCTTTTGGCATTTGTACAGATAATATAGCATATGTATTAGTGTCACCCAAATGATTCAACATGCATTCCATGTATATATCTTTATCAATAACAACAATTCCACCCCCTTTATCTGCTGGTTGTATTTCAATACTGGTAATTTAAGTTCAAGTAGCGCATGTGTCTCTACTACTGACAGATTAATAAAGTTCTTACTGTGTCTGTCTGCTAGCTTTTCCCTCAGCTGCTTATCACATATGTCAATGAACAAATCAGTTGTAGAGTTACTGGGTGGTATATATGTACTAGGTTTTTTAAAGACACTGGCATTATAATCAGAACTGTTAAATAAAGTTCTCAAAGTACGCATCCTGCCAAATAGGTGTAGGTCTTTGAGTACCTCTGTCAGATCCGCTCTTTGTGCCGGCACAAACGTTAAGCCTTTATTCAAAACAGAAAGTTGCATATCAGTCAATGTCACAGAAGAAATGTATTCTAAACCAGTTTGTGTCTCTTGCCGGCTCTCATTACTTCTTCTTCGCTGTGCGGACGTCGTGTCTGTGGATTCTGTAATCGATTCTTGGACCTGCCTCTTATTTGAAGAGGTTCTTTCTATAAAAAATATCCTGGTATGGAGCCTGATGGCCCTGTGCCTTGCTCATTCATAGTAGAGCTCTTGTGAGGTGCCAAACAAGATTTCGGTTTAACTGAAGCCTCATTCACTCCCTTTAAACCATAACTGCTACCTACTGTAACTATATTATTAACATTATATGTCATCTGAGGCAAGGCAACACCTGAAGAACCAGGCGCTGATAGCACATCCTCAGTTATGTTGTTCACCACACTTGCACAGGTGGAAAACTCATTGTTGGCGTTACCTGCTATTGTAGAGTTGCCAGAGCCCCACCCACTTCCTGTGACATGCTGTACATTGTAGTTCGATTCATTCCTTTCCCTATTCCAAGAAAAAAAAACAGTTCCTTCTTGGAAATCTTTAAAGTCTCTTTGTATCTTTGGCAGAGAGTCTCTTATCATACCCCATAATACTGTCAGTAAGGATGTCCATTCTATCACATAGGATTTCATCAGGGTATCTATTAAATATGGCAGATTGTAATTTAATAATTTCTTTCGATAGTTTATTCTCCTGTGAATGAGGCTTCTACGTCCACACAGCAAAGAAGAAGTAACGAGAGCCAGCAAGAGACACAAACAGGTTTAGAATACATTTTTTCTATGACATTGACTGATATGCAACTTTCTGTTTTGAATAAAGGCTTAACGTTTGTGCCGGCACAAAGAGTGGATCAGACAGAGGTACTCAAAGACCTACGCCTATTTGGCAGGATGCTTACTTTGAGAACTTTATTTAACAATTCTGATTATAATGCCAGTGTCTTTAAAAAACCTAGTACATATATACCACCCAGTAACTCTACAATTGATTTGTTTATTGACATATGTGATAAGCAGCTGAGGGAAACACTAGCAGACAGACACAGTAAGAACTTTATTAATCTGTCAGTAGTAGAGACACAAGTGTTACTTGAACTTAAACAAATTACCAGTATTGAAATACGACCAGCAGATAAAGGGGGTGGAATTATTGTTATTGATAAAGATAAATACATGGAATGCATGTTGAATCATTTGGGTGACACTAATACATATGCATATTATCTGCACAAATGCTGAAAGGTATCATTCAAAAATTACAGTTCCTAACATATGATTTATTAATAACTGGTATGGTTTCAGAACAGCTATTTGAGTACTTTAAGGCTGAACATCATGTTGTGGCTATAGTTTATGGTCTTCCTAAAGCACATAAGAATGTTTTAAATCCCCCAATGTGACCGATTGTTTTGAGCAGAGGCTTGGTCACTGAGCCTCTTTTGATTTTTGTCAAAAATAATCTACACATTGTTTTAAATGAATGTCATACTATACTGAAAGATACTAAAAGTTTCCTGAATGAGTGGAAAGACTGTATGGAAGTTATCATGGGTCCTTGTTTGTTTATTACCTTAGATTTAGAGTCCCTCTTCATGGTTATCCCCAATGATTGGGGCATAGAGAATGTGAGGGAACTACTGTGCAGGAACAATATTACTACTAACAAAGTAAACCTTATATGTACATTGCTTGAGATCATTCTTGAACACAATGTGTTTATTTTTAGTAGTGATTATTATATACAGAAAATTGGCATGGCTATGGGCACAGCATGTGCCAATAGCTATGCCAATTTATCTTTGGTCAATTGGAAGATCAATTATGTGCTTTCTAACAATGTTTATTGCAATTGTATTGTATTAATGGTACAAGCGTTTTGTGGACGACATTCTTTTGCTATGGCAAGGCACAGAGCAACAACTGAATGATTTTTTTTCTTTATTTGAATCAAATTAATGATTTTTTAAGATTTACATATAGATATTTAGCTGTAGAGATAGATTTCTTAGACATCAAGGTAACTAAAGATGACGTCTGTACTGTGTCCACTGCCATGTATAGGAAAAGTGTGAGGAAGCATATTGTCCTTCATCATAGCAGCATAGCATGCACCCAAAACATACTAAGTTAAATGTTCTCAAGAGACACATCTTTCGTGTCATGCGACTGTATAATGATAATAGTAAGTTGAATGATGCCTTACTTACTCTCAAACAAGAATTCATGGAGAGAGGCTATAATTGTAATATGATTGAGTCTCAGATTGCTGAAGCCTGGCGTGAAAGGGGAGTGAGATGTAAATCCCATTTCTCAAATGTTCTCCCTAGTAGTGTAGCCTCAGATATACCTGCCACAACCAGTCATAGGACCCCAGGGAGGAATGGTACCGCAGATAAGATAAGGATGCCCTTGACCTATGTGAGTGACATCCATGTAGTCTGTGATGTCATTAGGAACAATTGGGATATTCTCTCTAGGGTACAGGAACTAAAAGGAGTAATAGACCATCAATCAAATTTTGCATTTAGGAATCATAGGTCACTTAAAAAACAGTTTTGCTACGGGTTCAATTCTATGCCATTGCAGACCTTACCTGAGAGAACTGGCACATACATCTGTAGGAGAAGTTCAGCATGTACTCATGTACATATTGGTGGACAATTTACTGTCACTAGGATTCAAGATAGAAAGTGCTTTCTAAGCTGACTGCCGAACAAAAAATGTAATCTATTTTTGTTACTGTACTACGTGTCCTGCATTTTATGTAGGCAAAACCAATAGGGCATTTAAAGATAGGATATTGGAACATCTAAGAGATATCAAGAATGTTAAGGAAACTAGTGCCCTAGCTATGCATGTAGCCAAAGAAGGATCAAGGCATAGTTTCAAGTTTTTGGTGTTAGAAATCATGCCTAGTACTATGAGAGGAGGTGATTTGGTGAATAGAACTGAATCCAATGAACAGAAATGGATTATACAGTTTCAGGCAGATAAACCCCCTGGTTTCAATAGTAAAGTTTCTTTCAAGCCATTTCTCAAGGCTAGAGCTCTTAAGCATTGATTCTTAATTTTATTAATGTATATATTTTTATTATTGTTATGATGAACAGTGAGTTTATTAATTATATATAATTATATTTTAGCAATGTGATATTTTTAGTAGTATTTATTAATTTAATATTTTATAGGCTTGGCAACAATTTCTGTTGTTGATATGCTACAGATTGTAGTATAATTTCTATTTGTATCATTACTATTTTAATGCGTTAACATTATACACTATGAGTAAGTTTTCCACTGAAGTCCAGCATTATAGAGGTTAATTATGTGTTTAAGTTATCAGCTTAGTTGATTGGCTCATTTGAATGTATAAAAGGAAGCATTTCAATGTCCACTCATTTGAATGTATAAAAAGAAGCATTTTAATGTCATTTTTCATTCATTTTTTGGTGTTAGAAATCATGCATAGTACTAGGAGAGGAGGTGATTTGGTGAATAGAACTGAATCCAATGAACAGAAATGGAGTATACGGTTTCAGGCAGATAAACTCCGTGGTCTCAATAGTAAAGTTTCTTCAAAGCTGTTTCTCAAGGCTAGAGCTCTTAAGCATTAATTCTTAATTTTATTAATGTATATATTTTTATTATTGTTATGATGAACAGTGAGTTTATTAATTATATATATAATTATATTTTAGCAATGTGATATTTTTAGTAGTATTTATTAATTTAATAGTTTATAGGCTTAGCAACAATTTCTGTTGTTGATATGCTATAGATTTTAGTATCATTTCTATTTGTATCATTACTATTTTAATGTGTTAACATTATACACTATGAGTAAGTTTTCCACTGAAGTCCAGCATTATAGAGGTTAATTATGTATTTAAGTTATTAACTTAGTTGATTGAAATGCTTCATTTTATACATTCAAATAAGCCAATGTCATTTTTCATTCTAGTCTGATGAAGCGGAAGATGTCCGTGAAAGCACTTACTTGTTTTAATTTGGAATAAACTACTTTGTGACATTCAGCTAGTCGTGTGGAATCAGTGTGTTTTATCCAGTTTTGCTCCTTTTATCACATTATTTGGTTCCCTAGTCAGTTTCAGAGGCCTTTTGTTCTCTGCTATTTGTCTAAGTAGCATCTGTGCTGCCTGCATAAATCCAGAGTGTGAAGAATATTTTCTGCCATGTCCTTTGGTTCAAGAAGGAAGACTAGGGGATTAATAGTTAGACAAACTAAACTTTGAGATCACTTTAGTTATAAAAGTAGGAATTGTTATTAAACAAAACTTATCATTTTGAAAAAAAAAATGAGGTAGGGCTGACTCAATCACATAGCAAATGTCAGAGCAATAATTAAAACAGTCTTCCATGTTAAGAACCTCAAATTGGCCTCATGAGCTGGTTCAAATGGAGAAAGAGGAGCTTCTCAAGCACAAAACTGAGATCCCAAGGAGAAATCACTAATTTTCTTTGTGGGTGAGTACGTAAGATCCCTTTCAAAATCTGTTTAACTTGAGCATTGTTACAAAAGGGGGATCTAAAGGTTGATGGGTATCAATGGCGGCTCGTGCTATCGGTCTGCAGGACTGCAGCCCTACCTCCTAGAAATAAAAGAAATACTGAACATGAGCCATAAACTTTTAAAAAAATTTTTTTTCTTTTTTTACCGAGTACCGGAACTACCGCGCATGAGCAGACTGCCCCACAGATGCCCAGGAATCTCTGCGAACTCTGACTGCCTCAGTTAGCAGTCCAGATGCAGAGAAGGTATTTTTTGCTCCGCAGATGCCCAAGATGCCATGCAGTAGACGACCGCACAGAAAAGAGGAGCTCCGGACTGCTTGAGCTGCAGACAGGACCAATCAGGAGAGGAGGTAAGCAGGGATTTGAGTGCAGGACCAATCAGGAATGAGGTAAGTTGAGTTCAGGAGCTCTGCAGGGAAGCGTTACATCGAACGCAGGTTTTGCTGCTTCGGGACAATGGAGTTGGACCTGGTTTGCTTTCCGGACCCATTTACAAGTAAGGTGTGTGTGTTGATCGGCATGCAAGGCAGCTCCATTAGTGGAAATGTGTGTGTTGATCGGCAAGGCAGCTCCGTTAGTGGAAATATCACATCTCATGTAATCTTAGTGGACATATCCTGTTCAAAGGGTGTGTGTGTGTGTGTGTGTGTGTGTGTGTGTGTGTGTGTGTGTGTGTGTGTGTGTGTTTGTGTGTGTGCACACTATGTAAACTAAGGGACTAAATTCTATTAAGAAAAGCAAAATAAATTAACGGTTTCGGCTGCTCTCTGTGTTCCATGGTACTGCTTTCCATCTTCTTGTGGCACATTAGTGTCTTCTGAAGAGATAACTCTCTTATATTTTCTAAGTTTAGTGGAGGGTAGTAAGTGGGTCATAATCGTAATGAAAGAAAGCCTGACATTTTTCCCCTCTTAATTTGTCACATCTCTCACTTTTGGACGTGCTGGGCTGTGTCAGTTCAAGTTCGCGTCATGTTGCAGTTATTGAAACCTGTTGTCTATTATTTCTGCTATCTACCTTCACTGCAGCCTCAGACGCACTTGATTTCACTGATGACGACTTTGAGAGTGGCGTTGGGCAACACAATCTCATTTTTGCTAAGTTCTTTGCATCCTGGTAAGTAGGTCAGGGGCTGTTACTGATGAGTAGCTGTCTGTTGAAACATGTATGTCCTTTGGGGGTGTAGTAAACAGTATAATGTTCTACTATACAATGTAGGATTTGAGCCTTTGATATCCTTAAGATGTATCTGTATCATGGATTGAAAGATGGCAGCTAGTGTTTAGAAATCATTGCTGACAGCAGTGTAGCCCCATCCACTACACTGAGTCATTCCCTGCTAGGCCTCGCTTGTTTCGCTTTTTGGGAAGAAAACACTTGAACATTCTGTCAGTGAACCAGTGACAAGTGTTTAAGGGTGTAAGAATCCTTTGATTTGGCTTGATTGACGTAAAACTCTTGATGCATCTGCTAATTTTGGTGAGAGTTATAATTGCATAGTAGTGATTGTTTACAAGTTGGGCCCATTGAGTTTATGTAACTTGATAGAACAGCGATGGTTTAACTGATCTGCTCACAGCTGGATTTGGTAACATGAACGTTTTGAAACCGATTCTGGTATGCCAGATGCAGCTTATCTGCATGTGTAGTAATGCCCCCTCCTACAGGTTTTGTTTCCCAATCTTTTTATTTGCTAGAATTCTTTTAGGCGATTACTGTAGTCCAGTTTTCCTGGATGCACAAGTATATTGCAGGGGAAGCATTTCTTGAGTGGGATACTGATTGGATGAGGTTGTGAAAGGGGAGTGGTGGTGTTATTCCAGGATAGGGGTTAGATGAGGTCTTCAAAATGTGTTGTGGCCCTCGGTTGTAGAGTCTGGAGTACAGTGTGCATTGGTCTGAGGCCATAACAGCTAATTTGCATTCTACAAGCCTGATTTACTAATTTGCTTAAACTTCTTGCCCACTGAAGTATATTTATGCAAGTTTCTCTGTAAGGTGATTCCTGTATGCAAGCAAGCAATCACTTCTAGCTTGATGGCAGGAGGTTTAGGGTTTTGTGGGTTAAGAGAACTTTGTTTTGTATGGGAAGCATAACACTGAAATGCACCATTTACAGGGAAGTAAATATTGTGGGAAGAAATAGCCAGGGAAATGTTATGGCTAGGCTTGTATAGGCTCTAGGGCTGATAGCCTAGTACCAACATATTGACCTATGAACAATATAACTGGCAGTCCATAAAGTAAGCTTTCTAGAACAGACACCAAATATGTTTGATCACCTGAGTATGAGAATGAGGCATAAATACTAGATTGAAAAAGGTGACTATACCCACAGGCAAAATCAGAAATAATTAAATCATTCATCTGATATCACACATAAATTTCAGGTATTGGGCTTCATTGCTTTCATTAATTAATTGAACTCAAAGTCTCTTTCTCTATCTGTCTATTTCTCTGATGCTCTCTCTTTCTCTACAGTGAAGTTTTGTGCCATTTTCTCTTATATAAGGATGGGAAATTCTACATAAATGAGTTCATTTAGCAAGTAGGAAGAATGTGTGGGCACCAAACTATGCTTTGGAAGTCTGCTGAAAACCATGGTTATCAAGATCAGAAGTAATGTGCAGTGGGCTGCAGATTTAACTGTTAGATAAATGGGCTGTGGGTTACCAGACCAAGCAGTTCAGTCACTGAATATCAACAGTACAGCACCATAAGGCATGAAAATAGCATAAAACAACAAAAACAAGTATAGTAATATGATAAATCATTCAGCCAACTTTTATACAGTGTACACACTGCTGCTCTCATTCAGATAAGTGATTTTGTGTGTGTGTTTAATGCCCCAGTAGCTATATACCAGTGGCTAGAGAGAACTTAGGATATGTGTTGGTGGGAACCCTGTACACCTTGGGTGTAGGTAGCAAGAGCCTGAATTCCCTACCCATTACAATTTGTAAAAAAATTGCAGATTTTTGCCTCATATTTGTTCTGTTCTGTTCCTCATAAAATCTGTGGTTTCTGTATTTTTGTTTATTTACATAGTTGCTGGTGCAGTGGTAGCATTATTGCCTGACAGCTACAGGTGATCTGGTTTGATTCTTGGCTGGGGTGCTTTCTGTGTGGAGTCTGCATGTCCTCCCTGTGTGTTTGTATGGGTTTGCTCTTGTGTTCTCCCATCTTACAAAGAGGTGTCTGGACTATTTCTCCCTGGGCCTCTGCTTAACATTGGCTTTTGTTCCAGGTCAGACTTTCCTAGTTAACGAATGTTAAATAAATATATAACACTGGCAGGCATTTGAATTTCATACTTCATATTCTTCAGAAAGTACATGGTAACACAAAAACTTTAATTCTAGCAATTTTCTAAGTTTATAAGATGGATATTTGAAATGTGTCCCTATTGTCGCCATTTAAGTTTCAGTCAATTTGATTTGGCATAGTGGTATGTTGCACTGACTGTTTTGCACAGGGTCCTGGGTTCAAGATTTGGCAGTGAAATGTATGATTGTAGCACAGCATTCTATTCTAGCAACTTTCCAAGATAATACAAGAAATGTTTAAAATGTGTCCCTGTTTTTTGGGCTTTTGTTCCCCCCAATAAATTTTGGCTTTTTCCAGATTTCTTGTGCTGCAAAGTTCAGAGATACAGCTGAGTATTGAGTATATTTTACAAGGATCTGAGAGCTGCAGGGGAAGAGAAGTTAAGTGCTGCTTATACTGAGTCTGCTTGCATTGTTAATAGCACAACAGGTAGTATACTTGCTTTTGATGCAGAAGGCTGTGGGGTCTACCCCCACAGTATGTAGATGGATTGGTTATACTGTACTGTATTATAAAGGAGGTGGATGCTGCAGTCCCTTTTGGCAAGTATACCTAGTAACTATAAACCTGTTATCAGTTTGCCGTCCATTCCCTATTCCAATATTACTAGCTTATAATTGTTTTTAATGTAGCATAGGCAATTTATTCCTCAAGGGCAACAGGCACTTTATTTGTAGATGAAACAATTAAATATAAAGTTGTTTGCTAGCAGCAACCTCTTCATTAGTTATAAATCTCTTTAATGTGGAATTATTTAGCTGTCAGAGATTGTGCATATTTACTGATACTGGTGGATTGCAGAAGTTTGAGTAGACTTTTATGATGGAAATGTTCTGAATTGGGCAGTTTTGTCATTGGTGGTGCATGCATTTTTGTTTCATTGTTTAGTGGAAAAATGTTCAAAACAATAAATTTAAAACGCCCTCTAACAAATGTACTGTATTGTACAAGGAATATAATTTAATACAATCAGGAAGGTGTATCAAAGAGCACGTGTATGTTTTTTGTGCAAGGGGCCTATGATTTGAAAACAGCCCAAAGTTGATCTTTATCTGCCATTGGCAAAATGTATTTTCTTTGAATGTGGGTTTCAATGCTGTTTCAATGAATGTGAGTTTCAAGGGCAGATAAGTTTTAATGCTAAGTCTATTTTCATTGTGAGACTGCATTGCTTTGTTTAGCAGATATATATTAGTGCTTGGGCTGTAGAATGCAAAATAAAAGTTTCAAATGAAATCCAAATCATTGCAGAATTAAAGCAGTATGCACATTACAGTGTTTATGGTAAATGGGGCAAAATAACCAAGGAATGGAACATTGGAATAGCTGCAGGTGGGAAGCTCCATTTGACTATGATTTTGTGAGGGAGGGGGCAGCAAACTCAAAGACAGCCCTGGCTGACCTATAGCTCTTAACTGTCCAGATTTTTGCAGAATGAATAGATTTTTGCTTCTTTTTTTTGGTTTGTTCCTCATAAAATTTGTGGTTTTCTGGCAAATCATTTAGGAATTAAATTACTAAATAATGACAGACATTGAGTTTCAGATGTCATAACCGTCAGAAAAATACATGCTAAAGCAAGACCTATTATTCTATCAACTAAGTTTATACAAGAGTAATTTTTAGTACTGTCTGTATATTCCCCCAATATATTTGCCCTTGTCCAGATATCCTGCATTAAGAGGTTGAGAGGTACATGCAAATAAATCGCTTTATAGAATTAGGAATATCCATACCTCTCAATTGTCCCCAATTTTGGCTAAAAATGTTGCTCTCCCCCTAATAATCCTTCTGCAAAATGGCAATTTTGGAAGAAAATGTGGAGGGTTTACAATTATAAATAACTGCAATGATCAGAGTTATAGATTACTTTTATTTCAGAAATGCATGTAGAGTTTCTTTTATTGTTAACTGCTCAGGTTAACAGTACTAATATTAAAAGGGTGTTCCTTCTTTGACAGTTTCCCAGCTGTATTGTGTGGCAATTTTATATTTTTGCATCACATTTTTGGTCTGTTTTTCATAAAATTGTAGTTATCTGGCAAACTAGTGGCAAATCATTAAAGACTGAAGTTAGAAAATAATGGCAGACATTTGAGTTTCATATTTCATACCCTTCAGAAAATTCATTCTAATGCAAGACCTACTACTATTCCATTATCTTTCTAAGTTTATAAGAGCAATATTTAAAAATTGTTCTTATTTTTGGGCCTTTGTCCTACTTCTGTATATGGCTTTGTCCAGATTTCTTGCTCTGAGGTTGAGAGTTATGAGTGTCAGAGCCATCACTGTCAGCCAGAGACATTTCAAATTGTGAAATACTTGTTGCACCCCACTCCCCCCATGTAGTGACTCTGGATGTGTCCAAGCAAGACAAGGAACAGTTATGCAGTGTAAGTGTGCAGGGTATTCCCCCGTCCAAGGTAGACACAAGTACGACAGTGGCTTTTCATCTGTCCTTGATTTTGCAGAATGTTCTGGTTTTCTGTCATATTTTTATACTTTTGATTTATGCTCCTTATTATTCAGAAAATGCATGCTGTCTCAGTGCCCTGTTGCTCTGTGTTTAAGTCGCAGTGCTTTAATGACCATCAGGTAAACTTGTCAGAGATTGTAAGATGCAAATAAGCTTTAATAAGCATACTGTTAATGAATTAACAACATTGAAAGCCTTTTTGTTGTAGCCATGCAGATAATGTTTACATAACTAGATAACGTACAAGCCTTAGGTACTGAAATGCATATATGACAGTATTTGTAATAAAGGACAGGATTACAGTATTTTCAGAAGCTTATCACATTTGTTGGAAACTTGCAGTCATCTTTGCAGGCTTTACCCGTAAACTAAACAGAATGCCAATCTATCATGTGTGGTCCATAACCTGTGCAGTAATCATTTAAGCAATTTATCTGGAACTTGTTTCTTGTTTGCTATTTATTTTTTACTTTTCATCATGTCTTCCCCATGAAACAAGTAGATAGTTGTTGTCAGATAGTAGGTCTTTTTTGGATAAGAAACATTTTTACAAGTGGGGGTATCACAGAGATTGCTACTTTCAGCATGTTACTTGGTACTTTCATAAAGCTGAATATAAATTATAATTAGAACTGCAGTGCAAGGAGAATTGGTTTGAGTTGAGTGCTGCTTGGATTTTTTTATACTTGATTTTGACTGGCGTTCCAGTAATGTATTTAAAAAGTAATTTATTTTTTCGTGCCTCACAACCTTTTTGTTTCCATTTAGATATTAAATAAGCAGTCATGTTGCCAATGCATTGAAATATTTTTTTCTTCTACACTTCATTTTGTCTTGATTGGACTCTTGTAATGGTGGTTTGGCACCCAGGGCAGCTTGTTTAATTAAGGTTCCAGTTGTTGTGGTTTTGAGCACAGATCCACCCCTTTCTAGTTGGCCACACTCCTTTCCCATTGGCCCCACCTATTCAGCTGTCTCCTGCAGCCCCCCTTTGATTTGAAGTCACCAGCCACCACTGATGGGTATACTGTGATAGAACAGTACAACACACCATTGGACAGTACCTCACTCAAATAATCAAAAAACATAGGCAACTGGGCCTGAAAAGGGTCCCAGTTCTTTGAGCAGCATCAAGTAGAAAATATTTTGCACTTGCATATGTATGATTCTCTAATAGCAGGCTTTGTTGCCACCTTTATAGCTGCTGTACATCCTTAGAAAAAATGCAACTAACTGAAGAGTTTCAAGAGTGGGGTGTATCAAATTCCCCATCTTGTGTGAATAAATCCAGTCTTTGGGGAAACTTGGGGTAACTGCCTTTGGCCAGACTGAACAGAAGGGAGAACCAATGTTACCTTAGTCAGAAGGGGGGTCACAAACACAATTGTTTGAATCTTCTGATTCTTTAGACCATTGACAATCACTAGAAATGGTGGAAAAGCATACAGAAACATTCTCATCTATGGAAAGGAGAAAGCATCTAGTTTCCAGGCCTGACTGTAAGAAACTCTGGAACAGAATTTCTTTAGTCGTCTGTTCTGGAAGGGGGCAAACAGATCTACTTGAGGTATTCCCACAGTCTGATTAATTCTTGGAAGACTCCAGAATGAAGTTTCCATGCGGGTCTGCCCTGGTCCTGCTGCTGAGCTTGTCTACAGTAACGTTTTGCTCTGATGGAATGTGTGAAGCCTGAAATGTCAAAATTAAGCTGAACTGCAACCCCTCCCCCAAACTACCACAGCCAGTCTGCAGAGAGGGTAGGATCAGGCACCCCCCCTGTCTGTGTACTACATTACTGTGGTGTTGTGTGTATAAACTTGCAGAGGTCCTGCAGACCAGAGTTGTTTCAAGGCCATCAATGCACTGATATCAGCTAACATTCTCTGACGTTTGTGCATGTCTCTCATGTCATACTCCCATGTCAGGTCCGAACCATTTATGGTGACTGACTGGAGGGGGGATGTAAATGAGAATGGAAGACCTGGATTGCGAGCTACCTGCTCTGCCCATTATTCAGTCTCCCTCTTTACCAATCCTAGAACTGGAATCTGAAAAGTCAAAGGGTGTAGATGCTGAATCCAGACTGATCTGAGGTACCATAGTATTTTCATCCTGTGTAGTCTGGCAAAGGACAGCATGATCATCATTGATATCATGTACAATAGAATCCTGAGAAACCCCCTTGCAGATGCTTGGCTTAGGATGGAGAAACTCAGGAATAGCTGCTGAAATTTGTCTACTTTGTTAGAAGGGCCTTTCCCAAGGCAGAATCCAGCAAACATCCCAGGAAAATTATTCTGTGAGATGGGATGGGAGAAGAGTTCTGTAAATTGATTTGAAAACCCTGATTGAGTAGAGGTTCCTAACTGTTTCTAGAGAAACGACAGCTGGAAACAGTCTGCAAGACTAAGACAATCGTCCATATATGGAAAAATGTGAATGTCCTTGAGTTTGCAATAAGCACTGACTGGATCTAGGCATTTTGTGAATACTCTTGGTACAGTGGACAGTCCAAAGGGGGGGGGGGGAGAGAGAAAGTACAGTTGTGTAAAATCTTATCATAACAGCAGATGTCCTTCTCATCGCTATTGCAGTATTCTTTACCCAAGGGATCTCCTGTCAAGAATAGCCCAAATGCCTGGCCAGTATACCAAAGCCTTTAGTACTTAAAAGCGTCATACGTCATGTGCTCTGCACTCAAGGCATAGGGAATAAAGGTGACGCATGGATGTACACACACCGAACTGAAAAAGCTCCAGGAGGAGCAGAATGCCGTTAGGGACAAGGAGAAGAGGTGTATCCAGAAGGACAAAAGGGAAGACGATGACTAAGATCCTCTAAGCCAGAAGGGAAGAAGACTACAGGGTAACAACTAAAACAGACGTGGTAGGAGTGAGGACGTGAATACTGCAACAGTGAAGAAAAGGACATCTACTGTTATGGTAAGATTTTACAAAACTGCACTATGTCCACCCATATCAGTGTTGCAGTATTCTTTACCTAAGGGATAGTACAAAAGCTCAAGAGGAAGCCCGGGAGGAGAAAGGCACAGAAGAGCCCTCTACAGACCCATGCAGGATAGCCCTTGGACCTGGAAATAACATTCAACTTGTAATGCTTAATGAAAGTATGTACAGAGAACCAAATAGCAGCTTCATGGATGGAATTGGTATCTGTGCCTTTGAAAAAACAAAAGCACCAGAGGAGGCAACTGCCATAGTAGAATGTGCTTTTACAGACGACAAAAGACATTTTCCATTAAAAGAATAACAAAAAGAAATGGCCTTAGAGATCTAGGAGGAGATGGGTTTGCTTAATAACAGCTAAAACCAAAGTCCTGGGATGAAAAGAAACAAAATGCTGCTCAGACTTCTGAATAATTTTAGTTTTATACAAATAATATCTGAGCTGTCCATGCATATCCAATGTGTGAAGAACCTTCTCACTGGCAGACTGTGGAGAAGGAAAAAAGTAAGGAAGATGAATAGACTGATTAAGAGGCAACTCATTGACCACCCAGGGCATAAAAGGATTAGTACAAAGAGATAACCTGTCTCTGTGGAAGACTGAGAAAGCAGGAATAGCCATGACAGCCTGAAGTGAAAGACAGAAGAACAGTCTTCTAAGTACAGTGTTGCAAGAAAGCTGATGAAGCAGGCTCAAAAGGAACCTGAGTCAATATTTCAAGTACAAAACTGAGGTCCCAGAAAGGGAGAATGGACTTTTTGAGTGGTCTGATATGAAGGATGCCTTTAAAAAATTGTTTGCCCTTAAATCTAGAGGCCAGAGAGGAGTCAAGGGCAGACCAGCAGAAATTACGGACAGGTAGGCTTTAACTGAAGCATATGCCAAACCCGCATGCAGCAGATCACTTAAATGAGAGAACCAGAGGAACCTCCATTTTTTTTAATTTCTCCAAGTCTTTTGGGTTTCAATACCATGACAGGAATGGACCCCATTCCTAAGTCAAGGTATAATTGAAGTTCATGATATTAGTATTGTTTCAATTTGATGATAGGCAGAAGTGCTCTTTACAGCACCTGCAATGTGCCCAGTAATGACTCATTCCGCAATTCATACTGATTTACATGTATCAATAATATATCCAAGTAAGATTGTAAATTATTTTTTATAAAGACCTGTTGCTCCTACTACTACTGGAACTGTGTGGGTATCTTTCTTTCACATTGCTTTTGTTTCTGCCTGCAAATCCTGACACTTTATGACTTTGTGTCAATCTGTATGTAAGACACTGTAGTCACTGGGTGTAGCGATTTCAATAATCAATGCTACTTTTGTCTCCTTTTCATGGACTACTATACCTGGTTTTCTTGCATCTATTATTTTTTGAGCTGTTGGTAATGGATGATCCCACGTGATATAAATTTCATAAGTGTGTATGATGCTTTGTGGATCATGTTTCCAGTGTTTTCAGCTACTTCAGTATTATAATGTTTGCACAATCCTTGATGCACCAATCTTGCTAAATTATTATGCCTTTTAGTATACAGTCCTTCTGCCATTAGTATATGACAACCGGCAACAAGATGTGCAACTGTTTCCAATTCTGTTTTACAAAACCTACATTTGTCCATTTCTCCCACATGTTCAATGGACTTTGTAAACCAACGTGTATGTAGTCCACCATCTTGAACCGCCAATATGAACCTTTCGTCTTTTGGTTTAAATTCACCTCTCCTTAACCATTCTTGCATTTGATCATGATCAACATGAGGTAGTTCTAAGAGTTTCCTATACTTGCAACTATATTTATACATTTTTCACATTTCTTGCCTGCTCATCTGATCCTTCACCTTTAATTCTTTCATTTCTTTGGCACATTCATTTGCTACCTAATTTTTATCTGCTTCTGGTTTGATTTCCATTTCCGCTTGATGCAGATATGCTTCTGCTAAACTAAGCTGGGAAGTTATCTTAGACTTGGTCTCCTCATGTTTCAAAACTTTCACTATATTTGGGTCTTGTGAGGTCAGCAGATAGATATGCAGTCCCATTATCACAGATCTATACATGTAATAAGTTTCGAGGAGGCCCATCACTCCTTCAGTTCTGGGACTATATAGTTTTGGCATGCACTTTCTTTGTTTGTGTCTTTCGGCTTTTCCCATTTAGGGTTCGCCACAGTGGAACTCCGGTCCGCTAATGATTGGCAGTAGAGTTTTACGTACTGGCTTGCTGGGCCTAACGCACAATCTTCAATAAAGGAATGCCCATTCATGCATGTCGCTACACAGAAGACGCTCTGAGAATCGAACGGGCAACGTCTAACTGTGAGGCGACAACGCTACCGCAGCACCACCACCACAGCAGTTTTGGCATGCACTGATTTTTATAAATCACTTGAGCATGAAGCATCCTTCTTGTTTTCCTGTCCAAACTATCCAATACCTTTTGGGGCCAGGATAGGATGTGTAGGGAAGATGATACATTTCAAAGTGAAGTCACCAATTTGTCTGAATTATTTAAGGACAGGGGTTATAATACACATATGGTAAATACTATACAAAATTAATTTTTATCTACAAGGTCAAATAGTGGTGCTATTTTTTTTCATCTCAAGCATCAAGAAATTCTAGAAGGAGTGGAGGCAGGCCACTGATATCCTGTAATATTAAGTATACCAGTAACATTAGCATTATAAGGAAAATCATGGATAAGAATTGGCATCTCCTTACTATGGATTCACGAACAGCAGAAATAGTGGGAATAAACTTTTATATATATATATATATATATATATATATATATATATATATATATATATATATATATATATATAATATATATACAAAAACTGCCACAACATGAAACTCCTGTTATGTGACAGTAAACAGCATACTGACAGACAGTATAACAGAGTAGGTACCTTTCCCTGTGGGCGATGTAGCATTTGTAGTTATATTACAAAAGAATAAGACTTTGAGTATGCACAGATGCATTTTATTTTTAAGCCCCAGATTTCATGCTGGCTGTAATATCATGTATGTGGTTTACTTGGCTACCTGTAACCACTGGTCATGTTTCTATATAGGCAAAACCATACAGAGGCTATGAGACAGGGTAAACAGACACCTATATGAGATAAGGACTAAGAATATGAATAATGCTCTGGCAAAGCATATTTAGGCTATCCTGAGCACAATTTTAATTTCAGAGTTATGCAATGTTTACAACATAATATGAGGGGGAGACCAAAACAATTGGTTGGAACAACTAGAACAAAAATGGATTTTTAGATTACAGGCTCAGGTTTCTTGGTGTTAATGCAAGTGTCAGTATTAAGCCTGTCCTACAAGGGCAGAGGCTTATAACAAGATGAATGAAACCTGGTTTAATAGACCCCTTGCTAATTGCTTACTCTTGATAGGCTGTTTCTAGTTATAAATATGTTGCATTTTGCTTAGTATTGTGATCTGATGAAGCATAGTAATATGCAAAAGCGCTCATCCTTTTATGTATTTTAATAAAGAAGCTACCAACGTTGTGGTTGTTCTGCTGGTTCTTTATCTACAGTTTGCTTGGTGTTCCAGCGTGAACATTTGGGAGTATTTGGCTGCTTTGTTTCTTCAAAACTGTAAGTTAGGACAAGAAGTGCAAATTGGTTTATAACTTGAACTGTCTTCCTAGATGTCAATGCTGTTGTTTGTATTAATTTAAGACTTCTAAAATATTCCTTATTGAGTTTTATTTTATTTATTTATTTTACATTTGTTGACCGGGCTAGTCTAACTGGATACATGTCAATTTTCATTAGAGGCCTGGGGAGATAAGCTCCAAACTATGCTAATATAACAATATTACAAAGAAGAAATGAAAAAGACAAAAAAGACAAAAAAACATCAATTAAAACAATATACATTATTTCTGTAGGTTAACATTGTAGAAGCTTCATGAAAAAGAAAGGTCATGGGTACACAGTTTAGTAATACAGTAGTTCTAGAAGCAAATGTTAAGGTTAAGGGGTTGACATTTGTCTTATAGAACAGTAGGAAAAGTAAGATAGATTAAAATTAATTATTAGGTATTATTTGCATTTGTTCATGTTTTATTGTTGATCCTTCATTAATTTCCAAATATTTATATACTCCCTCTTGCTCAACTTATTTTATATCACATTCCTGTCCCAAACTGAAGTTTTCTTTGTGTTGCAGCTTTCCTGCTGTAAAGGTTGGTTTTGCACATTTATCAAGATCAAATGACATTCTTATATCATCTGAAAATGTTCTGACCACCTTCAGTTGTGCTTTCAGTTACTTATTGGATGAACTATACACTTTTAAATCATCTGCAAAAAGAAGATGGGAAGTTTTTACACTTAGTTGTTTTCTAGGAGCCAAATTACAACCATGACCTAATCTAAGTAGACAGCTTAATGGGTTAAGGGCAAGACAAAAGAGCAGCGGTGAAAGTCACCCTGGAATATCCTCCTTTGAAATTTTATCCCTGGGATAATACTTTGCCCTTCATTATGGCTTAACTATAAAGCGGTTTGCCGCTGTCTCATGGCCGCTGTAATGTAATCGATCAGTGTAGGGTGTATCTTATGCATTTTTAAGCACTCTTTTATCCATGAATGTGGGATACTGTCAATGCTTTTTTATAGTCTATCCATGCCATACTTAGATTCTTCCCCTTTTTACAGTTCTCCATTATGACTTTAACATCAAATGATTCTTTGTTCCATGAGGCTTTCTTTTATTACCCTTTTGTTCTAGTGCCTTGATTGAGTTTTCTTCTAAATGACTATAAACTCTGTTGGCATCAGTTCTAGTGTATAGTTTTACGTCATTGGAAGGTAAGTTATTAGTCTATGGATTTTAGGATAGCTTGCAGATTCACTCCCAAGTAGGAGTATTGTTTTTCCTGTTGTTAGGCTGGTGTCTGTTCAGGGTACACATACAGATAGTTTTTACTCATGGCTAAATCTTCATGTAAAGATGTTAATACTTTTAACCAGAAGTTAGGTACTGCATCTGGGCCTGGAGTTTTCCAATTTTAACTTTGTTTCAATCTCTCTGGCAGTTACTTCATCCCATTTCATATCCTGTACATTTGAACTTCTTAGTCTTTCTTTTACTTCTTCTATCCATTTAGCATCTTTGTTATGTTCCACAGGGTTTAAATAAATATTTCACTAAAATGTATCTATTTCTTCTTTTTCTGATGGTGTTTTGATTCCTCTTGCCTTATTTCCCAATTATCTATAACATATTTTTGGGTCATCAATAAATTGCCTATTTTCTACTTTTCCTTTATATTTATCTGCATATCTTCTATTTTTTTCTGTCTGTGCTATTTTTAATTTATTATTTGCGATAGTGCACGATAGATCCTGATCTGTTTTGATACTGTGCATTGCTTTTATCATATCTATCTTTCAGTATTTTTGTTGATCTGTTCCCTCTTCTATCTCCACAGATAGGGGATCCCGATGGCAAGAGAGGTACCAGAAAGAAAATTGCTTCCATTTGGATATATTTGATTTCTTGGTAGTGGATTTCCTGGCTTTCTGCAGAAAACATGAAGCATGTCCTCAGAAAAGTGGTGCCTGAAAGGGATCAAAACTCTGTCACACTGCCAATTTAAGAGTGGACAAGTGAAGATGGATAAGAGATTCCTTGTCTTGTATGAAGATCCACCCAGTGAGGTAAAGAATAGTTGTGTAAAATCTTAGTATAACCATAGATGTCCTTCTCATCCATGTTGGAGTATTCATAACCTTTGGTTAGCCTCTGCCTAGCGACTTGAACTTCTGGCTAGTATACAAAAGCTTTAGTAACCGCAAGGTACGTGGATTGTCTAATGATAGCTGTAGGGTGCAAGGGCCATAAAAGTGATGTCTGCATGTACCTTCCTCAGAACTGAATGCCCCAGTTAGACCCCAGTCCCAGGTTAGCAGCACAAGTCCTGAATCATCCAACAACGTTTTTTTTTTTCCAAGGAGTAGGTGGGTGGGATAGAATACTGCAAGATGGAAGAGAAGGACATCTATTGTTATGGTAAGATTTTACACAACTATTCTATGTCCTTCTATTCTCATGTTGCAGTATTCATAACCTTTGGGTGAGTGCCATAGCTTAAAGGGAAGAAGAAGAGGGTGGTTTGGAACTATTTTTCAAAACTCCATGCAGGATTGCCCTAGCAAAACCTGCTCTAGGTCTGGAAATGTGGTCCAGTTTGTAGTGTTTGATGAAAGTATGGACAGATGTCCAAGTAGCTGCTTCTAGAATAGAAGCAATGTCCAGCCCGTTGAAAAATGCTCCAGAGGAGGCCATGGCCCTAGTGGAATTGGCTTTTATGTTAGAGACCAGGTGTTTGCCATGGTAGGTATAACAAAAGGAGATGGCATGGCTTTGGAGATCCAGGGAGAAATCATCTGCTTTGTCATAGCTTTTCCCAGAGCCCTGGGGTAAAAGGAGACAAACAGTTGCTCTAATCTTCTAAGGGATTTGGTCTTGTCTAGGTAAAATCTTAGTTGTCTGTGAACATCATGGGAATGCAGGACTTTCTCACTGTCATTCTGGGGTTGTGGAAAAAAGGTGGGGCGTTGGATACATTGGTTCAGGGACAACTCTTTGACCACCTTAGGCATAATGGATGGGTTAGTCCATAGGGTTACCCTATCCTTGTAGAAAATTAAAAAGTGTGGGGTGACCATGAGGGCCTGGAGCTCTAACACTCTCCTGGCTGATGTCAGGGCCACCAAAAGCACAGTTTTCCAAGTGCAGTACTTTAGAGAAGGTGTAGCTACTAGCTCAAATGGGGCAACTTTAAGCTTCTCTAACATGTAGTTCAGGTCCCAGAGAGGTGGAACTGGCCCCCTGGTGGGCCTGAGGTGTAGAACTCCTTTCAGAAATAACTTCACTTCTAGTCTAGAAACAAGTGGGGGGTCAAGAGGCAGACAAGCAGAGATAGCAGCAAGGCGTGCCTTAACAAAGGAATATCCCAACCCTGCCTGCAACAATTCACACAGATAAGACGGCACCAAGGGAACCTCTCCTTAAAATGGATCTAGGCGTCTTTTTAGTCACCACATGGAGAACCTTTTCCATTTGGACAGATAGGATCTCTTAGTATTGGGTTTTCTGGCCTCTTGCAGGACATTTAGCATGTCCTCAGAGTAAAGGTGTCTGAAAGGGATCAGAACTATCACCCACAGGGTTAGGCTCAGAGATTCCAAGTGGGGATAGATTAGGGATCCCTTGTCTTGTGTGAGTATGTCCACTCTGTGACGTAACTTGTGATGACTGCCCCTGGCTAAATGCAGAAAGAGGGGTAACCAGTGCTGTCTTGGCCTAAAGGGTGTCACCAGCAAGATGTTTGGTTTGCCCTGCTGAATTTTCATTAGCACTTTTTGTAAGAGTAGGAACGGGGGGAATGCATACAGAACCATCCCCTTCCATGAGACAGAGAAGGTGTCCATCACCCTCGCTCAGGGGCTGGGTGCTCTGGTAAAAAAAAAATGTGGAAGTTATCTGTTCAGAGGGGAGGCAAACAGATATATTTGTGGCATACCCCAGCTGTGAACTATGTCCAGATACACATCCCTGTGTAGCATCCATTTGTGGGATTGTGACATGGACCTTCTCAAGATGTCTACCTGAGTGTTCTTAGCTGAGGGGATATATACTGCCTACAGAATAACTCCATGCTGGACTGCCAATTCCCAGGCCTGGAGTACAAGTCTGCATAGCAAGTATGATCTTGCCCCCCCCCCCCCCTGTTTGTTCACATATCAAAGAAAGTACAGTTCTGTACACTTACCATAAATGTAAATGTTTGAGTGTTCTCACTGCTGCAGTCATCACCATTGGGTTATCCATGCTGTGGTAACCCTCAGTCAGTCAGAATACCAGAGTCAAGGTTTTGTGGTTGGCTGCTGTCACTTGCTGGGTGATGTCAGGTCATCCGAGCTATAAAAGAGAGCAGATGACACCATTACCTCAGTTTTTCTTGCCTTAACCAACCAAAGAAGTCCAATTTTAATAATTATTAGTAATCCTGGGGTCAGAGACCCCCATAGAAATATGTGTCTCTGTAAGGAAAGCATGACTGCAGCAGTGAGAACACTCGAACATCTACATTTATGGTAAGTGTACACAGCTGTACTATGTTCTTCATTTCTCACTGCCATAGTCATCACCATTAGGAAGATTCCCAAAGCTGAGGAGAAGGGTGGAAGGTTGATAGAAACTTAAGATTGGGAGAGCATGCCCTGCAGAATTGCAGAGGCAAACCCAGCGCTAGCTTTTGAGAAAAGATTCAGATGATAATGCTTGGTGAAGGTGTGGACTGAAGTCCATGTGGCAGCTTCCAGGATGTCCTTGGTGGGTACCTCTCTAAGGAATGCTGTGGAAGTAGAGGTTGCCCTAGTGGAATGGGTTCTAATGGTCCTAGGGGGTGGTTTTCTATGCAAGGAGTAGCAAAATTGGATACAGAATGCTATCCATTTGGAAATGGTCTGTTTGGATATAGGTTTAACCTGTGCCCCTGTTTTAAAGCTGACCAAGAGCTGGTAAGTTTTCCTGAATGTCTTTGTAAGATCCAGATAAAATCTGAGTTGACTGTGCACATCCAAGGAATGCGGTATCCTTTCTCCCTTGTTCTGAGGGTTAGGGAAGAAGGTAGCAGGTGGATGGCCAAGTTGAGGGTAACATCCAAAACAACCTTTGGCATGAAGGAGGGGTTGGTTCTCAGGGAAACCCTGTCTGCATGGAAGATGATAAATGGCTCAATGACCATTAAAACTTGAAGCTTTGACACTCTCCTGGCTGAAGTAATAGCCAGGAGAAAGGCAGTCTTCCAAGACAGGTACTTTAATTCTGAGGATGCTACAGGGGGGCACAGTAAGCTTTTCTAAACATAGTTCAGATCCCAGGCTGGGATGGGCTGACTTCTGTGAGGCCTGATATTAGAGGCTCCTCTAAGGAATTGTTTGATAAGAGGGTGGAAGAACAATGGCTGTTCTGTATCAAAGTGTGCCGAGATGGCAGAGGCATGGATCTTAATGGAGGAGAAGGACAGACCCTTATTTAGGAGCTCAGACAGATAATCTAGAATAAGAGGAATGGAGGGCAGATGAATGTCTGCCCCCTTGGACTGGCTCCAGGAGCAGAATCCTTTCCATTTTCCAGCGTAAGATTTTCTGGTGCTGGGCTTTCTGGTTTCTGTGATGATGTCAAGGATTTGCTTGCTTAGCATAGTTTCCTTGTTAGTTATGGTGGAATAAGCCATGCTTAGAGCTTGAGTATCTGAAGGTCTGGGTGCAGCATTGCCCCCCGCCCCACCCAGGATAGCAGGTGAGGTATCAGAGGTAGCTGGCAGGGGGGCTGGACAGGTAGGCTGTGCAGCAGTGGGTACAAATGCTGTCTGGGCAAATCTGGGGCAATGAGTATTGCTTTTGGTTTTTCCTCCCTTATCTTGATGAATACTTCTGGAATGAGAGGAAGAGGTGGGAATGCATACACAAAGAGGGTATTCCAAGAGAAGGTCAGGGCATCAACCTTCCAGGCCAGGTGATGGTACTCCCTAGTGCAGAATTTCTTTACTTGGTGATTTAAATGAGAGGCAAAGAGGTCCACCTGTGGGGTCCCCCATGTGTGGGTAATTTGCAGAAAAATGTCTCTGTGGATTTGCCATTCATGTGGGTCCAGCAGGTTTCTGCTTAAGTGGTCTACTAGGGTGTTGTTGACGCTCGGTAGGTGTTTGGCTATAAGATGTAGTCCCATGGATGAGGCTGCTAGCCACAGGTTCATGGCTAGACTGCACAGGGGGTAAGATTGAGTCCTACCCTGTTTGTTGATGTATCACATGACTGTAGTGTTGCCTGTTTTCATGAGAAGAACCTCTGGTTTGAGGTAGGGTTTGAAGGATGCCAGAGAGTTTTGCACTGCTATCATTTCCTTTTGGTTGATGTGCAAGGGTAATATTTGAGCGTCCCACAGACCTTGGGCACATCTGCCTTCTAGGTGGGCACCCCAAGCTATGTCCAAAGCATCTGTAGTTATGGTCTGGTCTGATGGATGGAGGGTGAATGGAAGTCCCTTGTTCAGTGCACAGGCCTGGGCCCACCAGAGGAACTCTGGTCTTCTGCAAGGGATCACAGGCAGGGAGGTGTCCAGAGGTTGAGAGTGTTGACACCATAGGTTCTTTAGGTACCACTGACTTTTCCTCATGTGCAGTCTGGCCAGAGGTACAAGGAGGATGCATGAGGCCATGTACCCTAGAGCTTGCAGGAATTTCTTGGCAGAAAGCTGGGTTTGGAAGTATTTTGGTAGGAAACTTTGTTTTTTCTGGGGACAGAAAGGCCATTTGCTGTTCTGTGTCCAGTAAGTCTCCCAGAAATATGATTTTCCTGGTAGGTGTCTGTTTTGATTTCTTTTCATTGATAGTGAACCTCAGAGAGGTGAGAAAGGTTTTTAAAAATGAGAGGTGCTGCAGGAGCAGTTCCTTGCAGTCTGCCTGGATGAGACAGTCATCCAGGTAAGGGTACATCTGTACATTGTTTTGCCTGCAAAAGGCAATGGCAGGAGCTAGACATTTGGTGAATACCCTGGGAGCAGTAGATAAACCAAATGGCAAAACAGAGAATTGAAAGTGTAATGATCCTGCTCTGAAGCGCAGGAATTTTCTGCATGATTTCCTTATTGGGATGTGCAGGTAAGCATTCTTTAGGTCTAATGTGGCCATCCAAGTTTTGTTTGGCAGCACTGATAGAAGTTGTTGTAAGGTAAGCATTTTGAATTCTGGGATTACCCCAAAAGTGTTGAGAAAGAATAGGTCCAGGATGGGATGCCAAGTTCCCTCTTTCCTGGGAACAAGGAATAGTCTGGAATAGAATCCTTTTGCAACTTGTTCTGGAGAGACAGGTTCTACTGCCTCTAGGGCTATTAGGATTTGCACTTGTTTTAGTGCTTCTGCCCACTGGTTTGGAGGTAGGTCTGGGTACCCTCTTAGAGGTGGTAGTTCTTGGAAATTGAATTTGTACCCCTGAGCAATGATTCTTAAGACCCATTGATCTTTTGTTATAAAGTTTCAATTTTCTCTGCAAAGAGATAGCCTTCTTCCTAGCTTTTGGTGTGGTGGAGGCAGGCAGAGATGGGAAAGGTAGTCAGTGAGAGTTTTTAGCATACAGGGCTGTTTTTGAACTCCCTGATCTAGTGTTAAAGGGGGGGGGCACTGTTTAGCTCTTTGCTGGCCCTGAGTTTGAGCCCTGTGGAGTGCCATCATAATGTCTGCATTGATTCTGCACCCCAGGAAAACTTGGTCCAAGGAGGGGTTTAGGCTGGATTTGAGGAAGTTGATGGTGAAACCCAGTGACTGCAAAACAGAAATGACCGTCTGGAGATGGTTCTGGAGGGTACTGTAACAATCTGCCTGGATGAGGAGGTCATCCAGGTATGGGAAAAATCTGTATCCCTAGGACCCAATACCTTTGGAGCAGTAGATAGTCCAAAGGGTAGAGCAGAGAATTTAAAATGTGAGGAACCCACAAAGAAGCATAAATATTTCCAGTATTTGGGCTGTATGCGGATATGCAAATAGGCATTTTTGCTGTCCAAGGTGGCCAAAAATGCTTGAGGTATTAGCAGTGGAAATAAAGTCTGAAGCATGAGCATGCGGAAGGTGGGTGCTTGAAGAAAATGGTTGAGGTGAGGAGATCCAGGATGGGTCTCCATAGGGCGTCCTTTCTTGGGACCAGGAAAAGTCTGGAGTAAAAGCCCCTTCCCTTTTCTGATGCAGGGACTGGTTGGATAGTCCCTTGAGATAGAAGGGTGTCCAAGACTGATTGGAATAGGTGAAACTGGTCCTTTGGTGGCTGTAGGATGCCTCTTAAAAGTGGAAGAATGGTCCAAGTCATGAAGTAACCTTATTCTATGATCAACAAGAACCATCTGTCTGTGATAATGCTTTTCCAGAAAGGGAGACAGTGAGAGAGTCTCTGGGAAAGGGGTATAGGATCTGGAGGGGGAGGAGGCAGGTAGTCACAGACTACCTGTCTTGTCCTGAAACAGAGAGATGGTGTCTGGGCAGGCCTGGAAAGTGGCTGATGCTTTCTGGAACTCATTTTTCCCATTGTAGGAGGAGAAGGAGGAGCAGAATGTTTTCTAATAAATTGGGTCTTAGTAGGATAATTTCTGTGGAATTTAGGAATTGATGACACAAACAAATGCTTCAAGTCCTGTAGTTCTTTCCCCTTCTGTTGAAGGGTTTTAAAAAGTTCTTCCACTTGGGCCCCAAACAAGGCAGTATTGTCTGGGGAATATTTAGAAGTTTAGCCCTGATATCATCAGGTAGGGGTTGGAGCCTCAACCAAGAGTACCTTCTGAATACTGAGGCAGAAGCTGCAGATCTGGCCAAGGCCTCTGCAACATCCTAAATGCGTTTGATTGAGTGTCTTGTGACTTGTAAGAACAGAGAGATCAAGTTAGAGATTTGTGACTTTGTGGCTGAGTCAGGGAGACCATCCAAGAGCTTTGAAGCCTGAGTCAAAAGGGCCAGGGAGTACTCAGACATGTGTGTCTGGCAGTTGATGGCCCTAAATGCCAAAGTGGCAGAGGTGTACACCTTCTTGCCAGTTCCCGCCATAGTTTTGTTGTCTTTATCAACAGGAAGGACAGAGGTAGAGGGTAGCAGTCTGGAGGGTTTGTCTGCAGAAACAGAAGTAGTACCAGGATCTGCAACAGGGCACTTTATTAGAAATTTCGCCCCTTCTGGGACCTTATAAAATATGTCAGGCTTTCTAAGAGCAGGGGGTTGGGATTCAGGATTTTTAGACTCTGTAGAAAAGACATCTAAGAAGGCTGTTAGGCCTGGTGAGAAGGTGAAGGGGTATCCATTTGTAGAAGTTCATAATACCTCTTTTGGACTTCAGACATTTCTGTGGATTCCCATTTGAAAAAATCTCTCGTCCGAGAGATGGTTTCTCCTAAGATAAATTCCTCCCCAGGGGAATCCACCTTAGCGGAGTCCTACTCTGGGGTGACATATCCTAGAGGGGAAGGCATTTGTGAAGCATAAGACAGAGAATCCTCTGAAGAGGAATCTGGAGAGTCTTCGGCATCTGTTGTAAGAGGTTCTCCAGTCTGAGGCCTAGGGCTAATAACAGGAGGGGCAGCCGGAGGAGAAGCACCCATGGAAGTTCTAAGGGCTATAAAGGCATTAAACAAACTCAGGAAAGCTTGCCAAATCAGGCAAGCTATCAGGAAGTGAAATCACATGTTTGGTTTTCTGTTTCTTTTTTAAAGAAGAAACATGTCTGGAGGTGGCAGGCCCTAAAGAGGGCCTAGGTTCAGAAGCCTCATTAAAGGTGGAAGGACCGGTCTGGATGTCCCCAGTGAGCTGAGGTTCCCCCTCATCATCAGCGACCAGTGTCTGTGTTACCTCATCAGACATGCTTTCAGACCTTGGTTTTATAGCCTCCAGAATGGTACCCTGTATATCAGAATTTTCTGGTTCCATACGTTCCTCCAGGCATACCTCATCGGGTGGAAGAGGTGTAGCAGTAGGCTCAGGCCTGGTAACTTTGGCCTTCTTTTTTGGTGTCTCGGCAGTATGGCCAGAGGGCCCTTCCATCATAAGAGCAAAACATTTGAGATGTTGGTTCTCTAGATAAATATTAAGGGCATGCAGATGGCTGAGAAGAATCTTTGGGACAAAGGCCTGACAACTCGCACAGGACATATGGTCATGGTTAGGCCCTAGGCAGAACAGACACAGGTCATGGGCGTCCTTGTGGGGATCTGACGTCCACACCTACACTTTCCTTTTCTGGATGACATGAACCTGGGCAGGCATGCAGTGACCAAAAAAGAACAAGATAAAAGGCCCCAACGGGGTACTTATCTTAAAACCATAGGATCCGATGGCAGGATGAGCTGACATTCGACTGGCAGCAGTGAAGTTCTGAGTAAGGTACGTGTGGATGTCACTTTTATGGCTCACTCTCCCTATGGCCATCGTTAGACATCCCACATACCTTACAGTGACTAAAGCTTTTGTATACTGGCTGGATGTTCGGGTCACTAGGTGGAGACTAACCAAAGGTTATGAATACTGCAACATGAGAATGGAAGGACATCTGGTGGTGATTGCCTATGGCCAAGTGAGAAAGAAAGGGGAACCAGTGCTGTCTTGGCCAAACAGGAGTCACTAGCAAGATTTTGGAAGAGTCCTGTCTGATTTTAAGAATCATGGTAACAGAGGAAGGGGAGGAAAGGCATACAGAAACATCAAAAAAGACAGAGCATCCACTTTCCAAGCCAGAAGATTTGGAACTCAGGAACAGAAAAGAGGAAGTTGCCTGTTTAGAGTGGAGACAAAAAGATCTTCCTGAGGAATAACCCACTGATAAGACAATGCCCAGAAGTATATCACTGTGAAGCATCTGTTTGTGAGCTTGTGCTCTGAACATGCTCAAGGAGTCTGCCACTAGATTGTGCTGCAAGGGGAATGTAAACTGCCTGAAAAGTCACCTGATACTAGATAGCTAAATCCCAGATCAGAAGAGCTAGTCTGCAAAGAAGATAGGACCCTCTGCCCCCTTGTTTGTTGATATACCCACTTCACTGTGGTATTATCTGTGAAAACTTTGAGGGGCCCAGGATTAAAGAGGGAGTGGAAAGCCTGAAGAGCCAAAAGTAAAGCACTCATCTCCTTTACATTGATGTGGTCTGACCTCTGATGAGGAGGCCAGAGACCCTGTACCTTGAGAGGCTCACAGGAGGCTCACCACCCCGTCTGAGGTGTCAGTAAAGGGCTTCTGGGTTGGAACTGGAGCTTGAAAGGGTAGTCCTGGGTTGAGTGAAAGGTGATGAATCCACCACTGAAGCTGTAGCTTGAGACAGAAAAGGAAAAGTACTGTGAAGTCCAGGAATATGCAATGTAGGAGTCACTGACAATGAGGTACCACTGAAGGCGTCTCATATGGATCCTGGTGAGAGGGAGCATGGGAATGGTGGAAGCCATGAACCTAAGAAACCTAAGAAATTCCCTGGCAGAGACAGACACCAGAAGAAGAAGGAACTGGAAAAAGGCAATTTGAAATGGACAAGCAGAGATACCAGCATAGAAATTGTCTGAAGCTTGATAAAAATATAATCCTTGGAGGGAGTCAGAACTGATTCTTGGACGTTTATGGTGAAACCCAGACTCTGTAATATGGAGTAGTAAACTTGAAATTCTGCAGCAGAGTGTTGGGGGGGGGGTGCTTGAATAAGCAGATTGTCTATTTAAGGAAAGATCAGAATTCCTCAAACCCTGCAAAAGCAAGGCATTTGGAAAGGCCAAATGGCAAAGGTGAGACCTGAAAATGCAAGGAAGACATAGAAATATAAAACAATTTCCTGAAGAGAAGATGGATGGGGATGTGAAGGTATGCATCCTTGAGATCCAAAGATTGCAGAAAGCCTGGGGTAAAAGAGAAGGAAATAATATTTGCAGAGATAACATCCAAAAAAAAGGAATCTTGAGAAAGGTGTTCATCCAGGAAAGATTCAGAACTGGTCTGCAAGTGCCCCTCTTCTATGAGACCAAAAATATTCTGGAGTAAAATCCATTCCCTACATTGGCAGGAGGCACAGTTTGAATGGTGCCCTGAGCCAAAACAGAGTGAAAAGCCTCTGGAAAATAAGTGCTGTTCCCGAGGAGGTTGAAGAATGTCTGAAACTGGAGGATGGGACTTCAAACCATAAAATATTCCTCACAGACAATAGATACAACCCAAGAGTCTGAAGTGATCTGAAGCCAGTTTGGGAGAGACAGGGACAGATGGAGGGACAAGGAAACCTAGCCAAAAGTAGGAGAAATGAAACTGTCAAATAGAACCCAGCTTATCCTGGAAACAGTATTTCTGGGATGCAGGCGTCTGTAGGCTTAGCAGGAGGCACACTTCTAGAACACTTCTTGCCCTTAGGAGGAGATATTAATTATGAGCAAAAGCAGACTTAGAGGGATAATTCCTCTGAAATTTGGGAATAGGAATAACAAACATGTTTTGGCTCCTGCAGGGCTTTACCCTTACCCTGGAAAGACTTGGGAAGTTAAGCTGCAGCAGATCCAAAATGATTTTTATTATCCAAAGGAGCATCCAAAAGTAAATGTCGTCAGCAAAGCCTGAAGATGAAGCCAAGAATAATGTATCATAACTGAACCAAAGGCAGAAGCTCTTGGAGAGGCATCAGTTGCATCATAGCTACATTTGATTGGGTGGCGGGCAACTTGAGAAGTAGAGCCCAGCAGGGAAAGGGACAAAGCCTTCTCCTCAGAGTCAGGAAGTTCAGAAACTACCTTAGAAATCTGGAAAAGGAGGGGTCAAAAAATACCTGGTCACAGGAGTCTGATAGTTGATGGTCCTGAAGGATTAAGTGGCAGCAGTGTAAACCTTTTTGGCCAGGCTTTCCATAGCCCTGCTATCCTCATCAGATGGCAACAGCTTGGTAGAGGGCAATAACTTGGACGGCTTGTCAGAGGCAACGGACACAACAGAAGTGTCAGTAGAAGGGCATTTATAAATAAATTTGTGCTCCAAAGGCACTTTATACAATCCATCTTGCTTGTGGGGGTGGGCTGAGAGTCATAGGCTACAGCCAATGCTGAGAAGGTATCCAGAAGGGCAGACAGAACAAATTCCATTTGTTGGGTTTCATATATTTTCTGAAAATCAGAGACTTCACAGAAAAAACCCATTTGATATAATCCATCATATGGGCAATAATATGCCCAAAAGAGTGTTCCTAAGGGGGGGATCTAGACTTATGGAATCCTCTTCCTCTGAACTGTAATCCAACGGGGAAGGGATTTGGAAAGAGTAAGTCAAAGATTCTTCCAGAGTCAAGTCCTCATCTGAGGAAAACAATTCCCTAGGCCTCTTGACTAGAGTGGAAGGTCAGGGGGGGAGCAGGCACAGAGATCCCTTGAGGAGGCTTCAAGGCCATCAGAGCATTAAACCCTGAGTGAAATCCTGCCATTCATGTTGGGGATCCTTAACGGGAAATATGCTTTGTTTTTTGTTTCTTTTTCTGAGGAACATCCACATGAAACACTTTCTGAGGGTTACACCCCTTAGGAGACTCAGTAATGGTCACAGGAATCTCCTCCTCAAGATCTAAAGAATCCCCCTTGGACCTTTAGATATAATCTGGCAAGGTTCCGCCTCACCACTACATACAGATGTTTGTCCAAGGACATTGAGAAGCCAGATCCATGCCAGCCTCCAGCGGAGTCTCAGCAGAAGAATCCGAAGCAACCACCTGACGGTCCCCTGGGTTTTCACCAGCCGAGAGAGAGAGAGAGAGAGAGAGAGAGAGAGAGAGAGAGATGTCTAGGGCAGGCTACACAGCAGCCAGATTTGAACTTTTTTGGCCTTCTTCTTAGCAGATGGCTGGCCTTTGGGATGGGAGTATTCTATCCTGAGCCAACAACTTAAGACACTGGTTCTCCAGGTATATGGTTAAGGAGGAGAGATCACTATGTAGGGTCTTGGACACAAATGCCTGGCTGATAGAACACTGCATAAGATCATGGGAAGCACCCAAACAGAAGAGACACTGCTCGTGATGGTCTTCATGGGGAATCTGCCTCCCACACTGACACTCTTCTTTCTGGATGAAATGAACACACTAACCACAACAAATAAAAGAAAGAGAAGGAGAAGAAACCCCAGTGGGGCACTTATCTGAAAACACGACTTGGTAACCAGCACAGCAGAAGAGTGTTCAGACTGACATTCAACAATGGCGTTTGGACTGGTGACAAGTTGTGTGTATGTCCATACATCACCTTTATGAACTACACCTTGCACGTGGAGCATACCTGTGATGTACAACTCCTGTAAGTACTAAAGGCTTTGGTATACTGGCTGAATGTTGGGCTATCCTTGGTATGAGATCCTTTAGATAAAGAATACTACAACAGTGATACGGAAGGACATCTGATAATGTAAGCCAGACACAAATTTTAAAACGTCCAAAATGCTTGACAATAGGAGTGATGATGGCCGTCTTTTAGATCCAGCTTTAGCATGAAAGCTAGATGAGGAATCAAAGGTACAACATTTTGCAGTGATAACATCTAGAACTTTAGAGTTCTGACAAAAAAGACAATTAAGCATAGACCTCCTGGATCCTTCTGACTTAGGAAATAGAAATATCCCTGAATAAATAACTTTTGCCTAGGAAATTGACTGGCACTGATTCTGTTACTCCCTGAGATAGCACATTATACAGAATTTGAGGAGAGAGAGAAATCTGTTTACCTGGCAAGAGGGAATCCTGTGGAAAGGAGTACCCCACAGGATTACACTCACAATCCAACTGAGATTATGTAATGCCAAAAGTAAAGATGAAGTTTTAGGGACATAGAAAGGTTGTTGCAGTGGGAGTGAGGTCGAGCCTTAACACATCGATAGTAATGCTGACAGAACTGTCCTTGAGATTTGGAGGCTTTTTTTGGAGTCTCCTTTCCATGCTTTTTAAAACCCTGATCATGTCTATGCTGCTTAAGCTTTTTATTAGAAAAGATAGCTGAGGAGAAAGGAAAAAGGCTGAAAAATCAGAGTCGCTCCTTGAATCAGTTTTAGTCTTTCATCACATTTCTTCAACACCTCAGCTGCAGAAGGGTCAAACAAAGTTGAAGAGAATTTAAAATGTCAGATTTAACATCTGGAAGATTTTGAGAATAAATCTAAGCAAATCTTCTCACAAATGATCCTGATGGAGCAGCCCTAGAGGAAGAATTAGTCAAGTCATAAGTACACTTTAAATATACTTAATCACCTAAGAAACAGCTGTACCAGAAGCACGTAATGAATTATTTACCTCGTAAGGAAGTAAGGTTACCCATTAGCTTCTGCATGTTCTCAAAAGACAGAAGCAGAAACTAACATATGAGCTTTATAGTTCAAAATCCTGAAAGTTAATGCACTAGTAGCATTAATTTTCTTCCCCAACTTACCATTGCTTTCCCATCCTTGTCAGAAGGAATGGAATCAGTAGCAGTAACCTGTTTAACAGCAGCGGGTTTAGGAGGAGAAATGACTGCTGGATCTGCTTTACGATTAGAAAAATTGGTACTTGTGTTTAGGGTACCATGTATAATCTGTCAGACTTTCTAGGTGGTGTACCATCAAAAGTACTAAATGAAGAGAGAAAAAAAACATTCTTTAAAGCAGGCAATGAAAGAGGGATAGGTGCAGCTTTTTGCATTTATAGCTGTAACAAGTCACAATAGAGTTCTCTCTTGCATGAAACTTCATATTGATCACACTGAAACACATCTTTCATGTTAGATTAAATGTCAAGAGAAAGAAATTTCTTCAGCCGGGATATCTGTAACAGTGCTTTTCCTTAAAATCACAATGGTCTACTGAAGAAATTCCTGAAGCACAACTCTCCCCCTGCAATGACTGCTCTTCTGACTGGAAACTCTTGTCAAAATGAGAAGGAACTCTTCTTCTTTTCTTGTCTGAAGCTTATGAAGGCAAGGCAAAGTTAGCAATCAGTCCCTTGGCAAATCCAAGTAAATCTGCCCTGCCCATGGAAATAGAAGCTGGAGACTGGAAGTTTTTCCTTACTAAGCACACTCTCCTTGACCACCACTAGACCTTTAAGCAGAATGGATCCAGCTTCCACAACCACATCCCATGGCAGAGATCATTTACCTGCTCCCTCCTCAGACACTGAAAGAAATGGCACTCATACTAGCCAAGGGCATGTCTACAACTGGAGAGTACATGAATGGCACCCTGGTCTTTGGTGGACTGGAAGCCTTTACCATGGGGAACTAAAAGATGAGTGGTCTGAGGAACAACAAATGGCCACAGAAGTGGCACCTACCAGTGGCTAAGGCAAACTAGGAGCAGGTCTGACCCTTGACGACTCCTCAAGTTTTTTTTTTTTTTTTTTTAAGTATGCCAGGGTAGGTGCAACCACAGACACCGACTACTACTCCATCACTAAGCTGGGAAAGCAGTCTGAAATGTAGATAGCAGTGCCTTGAGGAAAGAACAAGTGATTCTGAGTTATATAAACCATGGGGAATTTCCCCATAATCACAATATTCCATCCTAAACACACAAAACTTCAATATATTTATAAGGTTGTAGTACACAAATAAACTTTTCCCTCACAAAAAGTATACAAAAGCACCACAACAACTCTGTTGTCATAGTACCATGGCAGTCCAAGTTACTCTGTTTCATAGCAAAAACTAAATAGTCAGATAAAGTATAAATTTCCCTCATAAAAGCAAATAAAATATGAAAGCTTTCCCCAGTGGGGACATCTACCCAGTTCTTGAAGGATCGTTAACCTACTGACAGCATCACAGGACTCGCTGAAGAAGTGTTCACATTGGCTGCATAAAGCTTTGAAGTGTTTTGGCACGCTAACTGTCTCATATGGAGCACCTTTAGCACTCCAGCGCAACGGGTGAGACATAAATACCTTAAGATACTGCAGCGGTGATTCATATATTGAACATATCACACACAAAATCGTAAAGAAATGAAATCAAGATGTATTATCATTGTGCAGTTTTTCCCCATTTCTTTGTAGAGTTTTATTTATTTTTTTACAAGTTAGTACAAAATAATACTGAGAACATATTCAAATTAAAAAAAAAAACTTTTCTTTATGCCTTTCCTTCACAAAATCGAAGACTTGCATCAGTGATACAACCAAAGGAACTTGTGCACACTATTGACAATGGGATTGTACTAATTCTCAGGAGTAAAGCTAATGTATACTCTTTTGAAAATATAACTTGCTGATCTATCATTTTACTTTCTCTCCCCTTCTTTTTTATTTAAAGCAGTCCGAAAGGTTTGCCTCATTTCCTTTCTTCTGCTTGGATGGAATACAATGAGGCACTACATAATTAATTTTCTCCATAGTGATCCTAAACTTTGGTCATACATTTTCAGCTGGGAGAGCAAAGGGTTAACTTATTTAAATTACTGTAAATTCTACACCACAACTCTTACTTATGAGATACTGATGTACTTCCTATATAAACAGCAGTCAAGATGTGTTCTTGCTTTCTGTGGCTCCCAGAATGTACATTAATTCATTTTGTACTGTAGCAGACAGCTAGAATTGCCTTTCCTAATAACAGATGTCTTTCTACTTGGAACTGTCCATTAATCCTGTGTCAGTTTTTTAGTCTTGACCTTTACAGCTCTGAAATTAGTGCAAATCTTAATCACTTGTTTCCATGTCTGGCTTTTGACCTGTACTGGTTTCAACATCAAGCATTTCTGAGGCATTCTTTTCACAATCTATGTGGAGTGATTCAGCAAATGTCTCCACAAGTTCATCAAGTTCTGGTGATACTACTGAATTAAGCAAAGGTTCTTCACTATTTATGTCCATTGAAATTTTCTCAATTTGTACAATTTGCAGCAAATCTTCCTCCCTGTGTGGTGTTTCACTATCCTCATCCTTTAAAACTGTGTGTATATATTTCAGTCTGTCACTGATGAGCAAATTGCTATTTTCTTGTGGGAAAGAACTTTGCTTGGTGTCTGCTTGTGTATCCTTGTGTAGTAAATCAGAAGAGTCCAACAATTTGGCATCTGCAGCAAGGTCTTCTCTCATCTGGTCTGGAAGGCTGATAGACTTTTGGAAATGTGAGATGTGCGAGCTTTCAGGAACTTGAACACCACATGTACTGTAGTCCCCTGGGATTTCAAGGCTGTTCTCTTTCTTGCAACCTAAATCTTCACAAAGCACAGCAAGCAAGTACCGCATTTTCCCCTAGGAATTCAAGGGACAGTTAGTTAATCTCTGTAACAGCAACTGTTCTCAGCAAAAGATAAACATTTTCGTGGCACTACTGTATAAGTATCATTTAGCAACACCAACATTTGAGTTAGTACAACACAGGGAGCTTTCTCTTAATAAGAATTTGACAGAGAAGGAAGGAGCTAACACTGTCTAAGTTGATCCTTTACTGCTACCAGGGCAAGCAGTAGGCACTTTAGAGGCTTCACCTCAGTTAAGACTGGAACAGGTTGATGATATAACCTAGGTTTAGAAAAAAAATTCAGTCTGCTTGTTTTTTTATTCAGGGATGAAATGCTTATGGCAGAGATGGTATGTGCATGAGGTACTCACTGTAACGGCAGATCTTAACAGGAGTAACTTGGGCAACAGTATTCATAACAGCTGCATATTTAATCACTCACAAAGTTTTGCATGATAGTGCAGGAGCAAAGACGACACTGAGTGACTTTACACATTGACTGTTTTTTGTCGGCTTTCATAAATATTGCATTTATTAGGACATGGAGTTAAAATATAACACCATTTTCTGAAGACTCTACTAAAATTCATACCTTAGTACATTTAATGGCAGTGGAAATCACTGAAAAGAGGTTGGCTGTTTTACAATGGCACTTACATCCCTTGTCATTCAGATGATATTAGCAAACACAACTCCTATGTGTCAACTTAACAGTAAATTTATATACACACTGCTATATATTACCACAGTAATATCCATACCCCATCAATAAAACAAAAATATTTTAGAGAACATACTCTCTTAGATAAGGCTCAACACCAAACACGTAATACCCTTCAGAGATGTAAAAAAAAAATTGTGATCACCAATAATACACCTACATGGCCCACAACCAACAAATATTATAAATATCCTTGGTTTGGCATGATACAACAGCCAACTAGAATTGATAAAATTTGGTTAAACAAAGAATCCTTGGACTGACTAAGCACATATCCATACAACTTGCAATCAAAAGGTATTTAAGTAACCACCACCCTATCCACACTGCATGTTGCATATTCTTTTGTAGTTTCCAGTCAAAGTCAATCATGTCATCTTTGTTCCAGCAGTGTCATTTAACTGAATATGATTTAAAAAAATAATTAAAAAAAAAAAAATTTCTCAACACTCTCCATCTTTGCAATTGGACAACTCAAACACCTCTCATTTGATGAAGTATTTTTTTTAATTAAACATGACTCTCTGTTCATAACTCCTTTGGCCCAATACACAGGCAAAACGTAACAGCAAACCCATACCCATATTACTTTATATCTTTATAAAAGACAGGTATACCAGTTAAGTTTCTAATGAGAACACACATCATATCTCAGCTTCTTTTGGCCACTACTGACAACACACATTCTGTAGTAGTATATGTACACTGTTACATGGTATCAGACGTAAAAGCTACTTTTTGACACCGGAGGTGACTTTTCTTGCTCCAACTCCAAAGGATAGAAGAGGGTGGAAAATGGCTTACTTCTTGTGTGTGATACGTCTGTTTTACCACAGCTGTGTTCAACTGCATGCAGTTTCATTTACCTTTGTTTTTTTCCCACTTGTAACACTGAAACAAATATTGCTACAGTATTTCTTATAAAAATAAAAGTGTAATGTTTTTGATATTTTGCACTAACTGATTGAAGTATAAGAACCTTCTATCCCAGTATATCAGATGATGTTCAATGGTGATTACAGTCACTTCTGTTAATTAGTAATAGTGTACACATGATGGGATGATGTTAATGAGAAGACTGTAGGTGAGAGGAGGACTATATATTTTGCAACTTTCAGTAATTTTGTTTTTTCTCAGTTCATAAAGAAAAACATTGAATCCCCACTCTCCTTTGCTATAACTCCAAAATGACATCAATACAACCTCCAGTATACCTAAAGCTTCGGCTCCAGAAGTTTGAGCTGTATTTCACCGCAAGTGGAAATGCAGATAAACCAGAAAATATCTAAAATATGATGTTCTTTCATTCTGTAGGTGAGAAAGCAATAAGAAAATAAAAGCTTCCAAGAAAAGGCAAGTTAACAGTACGGAGAAATTTCAAGCATACTGTCTGCCAAGGAAAATTCTTCCTTGGATATAGTATTTAATTTTCACTAGAAATCAAGATGTTCAAGAATTAATGTGACTGAGCTTAAACACAGAGCTCAAGAAATTAATGTGGAATCTTGCATGATTTTTCACATAAGAAACAGACCTGTGTGTGGTATGTCAGACACAGACTGTTAAAAGAATCCAGTTTGATACTTGATAAAGCATTAGATGTATGGATAGTGAGTGAAATTTCAAGTTTACAGTGTAAAGACTTGGTTGAGGAACTAGAAATTTATAAAATAAAAGCTGCAAATGAACAATGATAAAAAGCAGACAGGACAGACAAACAAAAATAGCTAAATGCAAAACTAAAGTATGGGCAAATTCATAGTGCTAATGTGTAGTGCCCAAGACAGTATTCAGAATCAGGTGCACAACTAGAAAAAACTTGCATGTGCAAGGTGTGACTAAAGGCATAAGAAGGAATGCTGTAGAGCACTTAATCTGTAGGTCAGGTTAAATCAAAATAATTTTGAAAGATGTTAAAAATTGGAAAAAGTCTGTTCAGCAAGACCTGAATCAAAAGAGCAAATGGAAATAAAAACTGTGTATGCAGCTGAAACACAATCTGAAAGTACTACAGGCCTACGAGTGTGCTGAAAATATTTTTTGGTGTGAGAAGTGTGATAAAAGGAAGGAGCATTACTTCTAAGATAAATACTGGTGCTGAATGCTGTATTTTTATCAGAAGCTAATTTTAAAGCACAGAAACTGCCTAATGCTTTGTATGAATCTCAATGTTTTCTGACATATTCAGGGTAGACTAAGTCAGACTGCAATACTGTGAATGCAAGTAAAGAAGGTACAAGCTAAATATTCTGTTTGGAAGATCAAATAAAATAATCGGGTATAGCAGGTGAAAAAAAGCTTGAAATGCTGGGCAAGATACAGAGAGAAGTTACATTAAGTAGATGCAGAATACTCAGTAAATATGCATAAGACAACAAAAATGTTTTGAGTAGAACAAATGTTTTTGATGCTACTTTGAATACAAGTGTAAAAGGAAGATAGAAGGACGTTAAGAATGATTCTAAACTACCAGGTGCAAAAAAGCTTGAAATGCTGGGCAAGATACAGAGATAATTTACATTAATTAGATGCAGAATACTCCATAAATATCATGCATAAGACAACAAAAATATTTTGAATAGAACAAATGTTTTTGATGCTACTTTGAATGCAAGTGTAAAAGGAAGATGGAAGGATGTTAAGAATGATTCTAAACTAACACAAATGTGCAAGCTTGAGTCAGACTAGCTTAGTTTCTTCAAAGCAGCTTCCAGAATGTTTTAGATACAAAGGCCCTGATAATCACAGCAACTGAAACAGAAATACCAGTCATGAGCATGTCACTAAAAGATATGAAGCGGAGTAACCAAGATACTTTAAACACCTATGCTGACTTATTTATTGAATTAATTTATTTTTTTAGCAGGGGAACGTTACATTAACATTTCTTCTGAAGCAATATTATTCATGCACCAAAGTTTTTGGTTGCTCTTAGAAATGCAGCTGAGCATAAATGAAACGTGCGAAGCCCAGCTGCAATTATTAAGCAAGTTAAAATGATTGAAATGGTTAACACCACAGCTACAGTACAGGGCAAGTTCACAGTATGTGTAGATTCCTAAGACTTAAAGAGATGGATTAAAAGGAAACATTATCCAGTTCAGACTGTTGAAGAAATTATTGCTATGATGCTCAATGCTAGATTCTGGTGGCTGCCAAGTGCTAATCAGGAGTTTTGGCAAATTGAGCTGGGTCAAGGTATCTCCAAGCCTTGCTCTTTTAACACCCGCTTATGCAGATGCAGATCACTTACATGGCCTTTTGGTACATCTTCAATGGCAGTAATCCACAAGGCTGTAGCTGAAATGACTGAATGCTTAGAAGGGGTAATTAAACATATGATCTTTCATAAGGAGCTATGAAGCAGGAGTAAGTTATTAGTTCATTAACCTACTACAGAGGCTAGGACAAAAAGTGTGAAGCTAAACAGAAGCAAATGAATTTACGGTTAGTCACATGTTTTACAAGGGGCATTGTTTTTTTAACAGCTTTACTTTCAAGTGAATATACAAAGTATTGGCATCAACTAGAAAATATTTCCCATTTACTATCATATGGCTTTCTAATAGCAGGTGTTCTTGTCTCTAAATACTTGCTGCATATCCTATGAAAACAGTGACTTAAAGATATTCAAATTTATAATCCAGGGAATTAGCTACAGTTGTTAAAGATATTCGAATTCTGTAATCCAGGGAATTAGCTACAGTTGTTAGGGGATAAGGATGTATCAAGCACTACTTGCCCTATGTGAGTAAGTCCAGTCTATGAGGATACTAGTGGTAATTGCCATTGCTCACTTCTAATAGAATGGAGAACCACTGTTGCCTGGGCCAGAAGGGCGTCACCTTAGTGATCTTGGAGTCCTTCTGAATCTTCAGAATGACCCTGGACATTAGAGGAAATGTGGAAAAGTATACAGGTACACTCCTATCCAAGGGAAAAAAAAGAGTATATTGTTCAAGCCTTCTTGCAAGGTGTCCTGGAGAAGAATTTTGAAACTGATTGTTGCGACTGGAGGCAAAAAGATCTTGTAACCCACAGATAGATCAATGTTGGAAGACCCTTTGATTCAGTTTCCATTTGTAAGGGTCTGTTCTCATCCTGCTCATCAGGTCTGTCAAACTATTTTGGATGGACAGAATATAAAAAACCTGCAGAGTGAGATAGTGCTGAAAAAGCTACCATGGCTAGTCTATTTACAGGATAGTAAACAATCCCGGGGACCACTGATGACCAAAAGAACTGAGCACATTTGTAAGTATCTGCATCTCTTTTACATTTGTGTGCTCTGGTCTTATCTTTTCTGTTCCCGAGACTGTGCACTTTTATCACACAGATGCAACTCCCAGAGCAAAGGCTGAGGAGTCCATTGCTACAGACTGTGCTGGAGGTGAAAGGTAACATGGGTGAACTGGATTCTGATAACACTGGTCTCTCCATCAAAGAATCCTCTTCTCATAACCCTCAAAACTGGAATCTGGAATGTTACTGTCAGTACCATACAAATTTCAGGTACCACTGAATTTTTCTCATATGGAGTCTTGCCAGAAGATTTATGAGAATCATAGATGCCATTAGGCCTAGAATCCTGAGAGCCTCCCTTGTGGAGATTGTAGTCTGGGTAGACAAACCCAGGAACAGATCTATATATATATATATATATATATATATATATATATATATATATATATATATATATATATTCATATAGAAGAAAAGCTCATTGAACTGAGGTATCTAGGAGACACCCAAGGAAACTTCTGAGTGTTCTCTTGGAATCCCAGTTTGTGTAGATCTCGCACCCAAGTCACAGATTCCTGACACTTTGAAGAAGACTAACTTGAGAAACAGAAACTAAATTAAACAAATAAGATTTTTCCTCAAAAGATGCATAAGATTCCATAATATTCACTGTATTCTCACAAGTGGCTAGCATAAACTTCAACACAAGCTTTCCAGTTATCAAAATAAAAATTAGCATTAACCAAATATTCAGTAGTGGCTGGGTTTACGAAAGCAATAGCTATTGGGTCAGATCTGAGATGCATTTATAAAGACTTAAAAGCTTAAAGGAAGGTGGCTTTTTTAAGGGGCAGCAAGGTGTGTGTCAGGGAAGTTGCAGGCTGTGGAAAACATCCCTCAAAGCAGACAGAGCAGGAGTAGGTTACAAGCATGATATTTTTTGTGGACTGAGAAACATCACTGTTTTCACACTGAAATAACTGATTAATTCTGCAAATAGTCTCAAATAAAGAGAATCCTTCAAAGGCACTGGCCAAAGCCACACTTCTCAGAATCTAAGTCAGAAGTCTGCGGAGGCATAACATAATTTGTCTCATCACATTCCTTTTAAAGTCCATTCTCTTGATTCTCTTCAGAAAGTGAAGAATCCCTTTCTTTTACCAGAAACAGCCATACAGTAAGGGTCAAGAACCTGAACTAAACCCTGAGCTAAGCCCAATTATACCTGTCTAGTGTCACCAAGACAAGAGGAGGAAGACATGTGTACTTTTTTGTTCCTCTAACAGGAATTTCTGAACAAATGGACCCATAATTGCCAGCAATTACCTCCCTAAGGATGCGCACAGCTTTCTGTCTAAGCAGAAAAACATTTTCTGCCTCCTATCCCAGGACTAACAGTGGCTATCCCCTGTTCACCAACAGCTGCAAAGGACATGTCTATTTTCCAGTCCATTGTGGCTATCGGGACTACATTAGTGGGATCCAAGGAAAAAAGATGAGTGGTCCAAGCAAACAGTTTTGGCCACAGCAGAATCAGCCACTAGCGGCTGAGGCATTTTATCAGCTTGCTGTGCAAGCAAAAGCTACTCAATCATTTTCCTTTTGTGGCTCGGAGAAGGTAGACCCAAGCAACCAAGAGGTTGCTCAATGGTCAAGTTGAAAAAGGTGCCCAATTTCCAGGGAAGCTTAGCAGCAAAACTTGATGAAGCAGGATAAGTTGTTAAAACAAAAACAGTAACTTTTCCCACTAAAATACAGTAAAAAATACTTTAAGCACTTACCCCAGCCACAGAAAGTAAAATAACACCAGTTTCTCCACAGAAAAAGTATTTTAAAATAAATGTTAACAACTTTTTATCTCAAAAGTACAAAAGTAATGCTCTATTTTAAAAGTGAACAAAAGTCACATGACAGTCAATGAAAACACTTTTTTCTAGCTTAAATTGCATAGTTATCTTTGCAGTTGCATTGCAGTATCTACTTGGTTAAGTGCTGAGATGCATTCATACCCATTTACTGTGTAATGTGTCTGAGACTTTTTAATAAAAAGCTTTGTGAACTTTTTATTAAACCACAGCCCAAATAAATTTAGTAAATCATTCGGCAACATTATTGTAGGATACAGTGAAATGCATCTACTGTCTTTAATGGAAGCATTTTCACACAAGCATGATGGTGCACCCATTAAAGTCTATGGACACACCTCACACATTCCCTACAGTGATGTCTCTGGGATTAAACATTTTCAGTTTATCCTCTGTGGTAAGTCCATAGGGAAAGCAGAATTTTTAAAAGTGTTCTTTCCAGAAAACTATGGCAGGTAATATTTGCTAATGTAGAGAAAATGTCGATTGGCGCTTCATGTATCATATACTGTGGGAGAAAGGTAAGAAGAGAAATGTGACCAAAACACTTTATATATTTCCAGAAAAAAAAATAAGTTATGTACTCACCATAATGTTCCATGTTTGTTGTCCTTGATCTCGGCTTCCTTCTTGTTGGTTGGGTTTAGAGCTGATCCTCGGCTCCGACTCGGCCGCATTCTAAAGCTTGAGAGCTTCCATTGGCTCGAGACTAGACCCTATCCCAACATGCCTAGACAAAGTTACCCAGATCTCATTTGAGATAACCCATAACACTAGAATATAATATGCAAATATAGACATTTACATAACCAATATATATATATATATATACACACACACACACACACACACACACACACACACACACACACACACACACACACACACACACAAGGATTCTTAGTCTACCCAACTCATAAAACAGGAAGGGAATCATGGCCTATAAAGCCAAAAGATGGATAATTCCTCTCAATCATCCAGGAGGGGGAAGGAGGGCGGGATGCAAGAAGGAAGGCGAGATCAAGGACAACAAACATGGAACGTTATGGTGAGTACATAACTTGTTTATGTTATGTTGTCCCTATCTCGCCTTCCTTCTTGTTGGTTGGGGCGGTGTCCCCAGCACCACCTTCTTGGGTGGTTCAATGGAATAGACCATGGAACCAAAGGACGCCCTGTTCCGAGAGGCCACCTCCACTTTGTAATGGGTTAACCTACGTAAGCTGCTGCGCAAATTGAGTCTAAAGGCAGTCTGGCTTGAAATGCAGTAGAAGTAGACAAGGCCCTAGTTGAATGTCCTCGAATTCCTCCTGGCAGCTGTTTGTTCTGTGAGTTATAGATATAAGTGATGGTGTCTGAAAGCCATTTTGATAAAGTTACTTTTGAAACTGAAGTTCCCTTTTTGTTTTCTGCAAAAGGTACAAACAATTGGTCAGATGTTCTGAATTCCTGTGTCCTGTGCAAGTAAAAATGTAACTATGAACATCCAGTTGGTGGAGTTTATACTCTGCCTTGTTGCCATGATCAGGGAAGAATACAGGTAATTCTATTGATTGGTTCAGATTGGATTCTGAGCAAACTTTTGGTAGGAAGGAGGGGTTGGTTCTGAGAGAAACCCTATCTTTGTGAAAAATTAAATAAGGGGGATGAATGGATAGAACTTGTAATTCTGATACTCTCCTAGCTGAGGTAATAGCTGTCAAGAAAATAGTTTTCCAAGTCAAGAATTTTAGAGAACTAGTATTAGCTGGCTCAAATGGAGGAAGAATCAAGGCAGCTAGGACTAAATTATTTCCCAAGGAGGGGGTGGTTCTCTTAAATGGGGTTCTCAAGAGGATAGTACTTGGTAGAAAAGCTTTGCATAGCCTGACGGACATAACATTGGAACCCATTTCTCCCACATGAAAGTTGGAAATAGCAGCCAGCTGAACTCGGATAGTTGCTGCTGTTGGACCTTGGTTAAAGGTTTCAGCAAGAAATTCGAGGATCTCTGAAATAGTTGCAGTAAAAGGATCAATACCAGCCCAACAAGAGAACCGCTTCCATTTGCTAGTATAAAGTTTTCTCGTTGAGGATTTGTAAGAGGAAATTAAAATATGTTGTACTGCAGGGGAGATGTCAGGAAGCCTAGCTAAGATGGGAAGTGGAGGAAGCAAGCTGTCAGCTTGAGGGTCTGTAAGGAAGGAGGGAGCGTGCCCGACTGATGCACCAGTAGATCTGGAACTGGGTCCAGGATCCAAGGCTCCTCCTGAATATAGGGCCATAGAAACAGGAACCAGATTTGACAAGGCCAGTTTGCAACCCAATGAATTTGCTTTCTGAAGAACCTTCTGTATCAGAGGGAATGTGGGAAAGGCATACAGAAGTCCCAGGGGCCAGTCGTGAACAAGTGCATCCCTGGGTGACTGTCCCAGTAGGGGGGACTAGGGCAAAGTAGGTGCTGCATTTGGTATTGATGGAGGTGGCAAAAAGGTCACAGCAAGGCTGGCCCCACTTGTGAAAAATCTTGTTCACAATATCCTGCTTCAGAGACCACTAGTAAGGCATAAGGATAGCCCTGCTTAGCTTGTCTGCTATCACGCTGGATTTCCCCAGAATGTGCATCTCAATCAGAAAGCATTGGGAAGACATTGCCCACTGCCATACTCTTAGAGCCTCTCAACACAAGGGGTAGGAAATGGTTCTGCCTTGCTTGTTGATGTACCACACTGCAGACATATTGTCCGTCTGAACTGCAGTTGTCCCCATACGTAGAGAGTTCTGTAGTCCTTGCATTGCCAGGAGCATTGCTCTCATCTCTAGGACATCGATGTGCAAGTGGTACTCATGTTGTTGCCAAGTCCCATAAGCAGGTTGTCCCAGATAATGCCCCCCCATCTCAGAAGATTCCGTGGTCACTGTAGCCACTGGTTGGGGGAGGATGAATGGTCTGCCTATTGTCAGCTGCATGGACTGAAGCCACCGTTTCAGGTCCTTCTTGCACATATCCGTGATGAGAATTTCGTGTCACATGGGTAGATCTTGCATGGACCATTGAGCAAATAGGAGCTACTGTAATATCCTCATGTGGAAGCGCACCAAGGGAACTAGTGTTATTGCTGCTGCCATTGAGCCTAGGACTTTGAGAACAAATCTTGCTTGAGTCTTCTTTCTCTCGATTAAGATTGTAACCTGGTGTTGAATGGTCGACACCCTCTCCTAAGACAATTTTGCTATTATGTCTTTGGTATCTAAACCTGCCCCTATAAATGTAATATATTGACAGGGCAACAAGGCAGACTTTTCGTAGCTTATAGTGATGCCTAGCTGAGAGCAGAGGTGGATTGTGGTGTCCTCTGCCTCGGTTAGTCAGTGCTTGGTGGTGGAGGTAAAGAGCCAGTCATCTAGATATGGAAACACACGGAATTTTAGATGCCTCAGATGAGCCGTGACTACTGCTATGCATTTGGTGAACACCCTGGGGGCTGTGGTGAGGCCAAAGGGCAGAGCTCTGAACTGGTAGTGACTGGCTCCCAGCCGGAAGTGTAGAACTCTCCTGGATCGTCTGTCCATCATGATATGGTAGTATGCATCCTGGAGATCGATGAAGCACATCCAATTGTCCTTTCCCAGAAAGGGAAGTATGGACTGCAGTGTCACCAACTGGAACTTGGTCTTCTTGACTGACTTGTTGAGCATGCTGAGATCCAGAATAGGTCTCTAGTCCCATTTTCTTTGGCGCTAAAAAGAACCTTGAGTAAGTTCTGGATCTGATTTGGTCTGTGGGGACTTCTTGAAGGACTCATTTTTCTAGCAACCTTTGAACTTCTAGAGTTACTTGTTCTCTTAGATTGGGTGGCACATCTGGGATGCATTTTTGTTTTCTGGGGAGAGGTGGCATGGAGAAAGGAATACTGTATCCCCAGGATATTACCGACTGTACCCATGTGTCTTCTGTGATACTTTGCCAGGCTTCTGGGTACAGTAACAATCTGCCCCTGACTGCTTCCAGAGGTGGACAGGCAGGCCTCCTTTCAGGAGCACTGGAAGGGCCTACCAAAGAACATATCTCTGTCACCCTGACTCTGCAGACCCCCTCTGCTGTGAGGGCGGCATCTCCCATTATTATTCCCCCCCTCTGCCCCTGGGGGAAGAATCACCATGTGTGTCAGGCGAAGCTCCCTGGGATTCCTGGAACTACATTTTTCCACCCTTTTGACCTTTGGGATAAGGTATAGTAGTAGCGGGAAAATGTACTCCCACAGCGGAGAGAGTCCTGCCATCCAGCTCGCACCTGGTAAGAGTCTCTTTTACCTTGGGCCCGAACAACGAGCCATCAAAAGGGGCGTTGGTAAAGGTGGACTTGAAGGGCTCTGCAAACTGAAAAAGGCACATCCAGGAATGTCTCTGTAGGGTGACTCCTGTGCCTGCAGCCCTGCTCGCTCCATCAGCTGCATAGGAAATAAGCTGCATGGAGGAGTTAACTACAGAAGATAAGGTCGCAAGATAAGAATCAGTTCTATCTGTTGCTCCTGCAGCTGTAGGATCTTGTAGGGTATCTCCTAGCTCTTTCAAGAGATCCCTCTGGAGATGGGTGAAATGGGATAAATAATTCAGTGACCTAAGGGTAAAGGTCGGTGAAGAAAAAACAAGATTCCCATATCTGTCCATCGTATGGGACTCTTTGTTCGGCAGATGGACAGAAGAAGAGGATTCTGCTAATTTTTTCTTTGTGGCTGCAGCAACCACCATAGCATCAACTGGCACTCCCTTAGTTAGGAAAGCTTTGTCGTCCAAGTGCAGTGATGAACTTATTGGGCCTCTGTGGAACTGGTTCCATCGATTCTGGGGAGCTCCACGCTTTTGACTTACTATCGCTAGCAGCGTGTCGAAGGGCGGAGACAGCAAAGAGGTGGAGGGTCGAGAACCAAATGCGTCCAGGTACATGGACTTATCTTCAGAAGGGGAAAGGGATTTCTAGCCACCCCTCTGCTTAAGAATTTCCAGGATGTCTGAAAAAGAGACATCTTCAGAGGGTGACCATGGGGACCCTTCTGAGTCCTCCAAGTCCATGTCTGATGTCAAGGACTCAGGAGAGTCCAAGTGCTTCTTCTTGCAGGTCCTCTTCTGAGGGACCTCCTCCGAGGGGTGCTCTGGAGAGGTATTGAAAGGAGGGGGTTGCCCAAAGGGGAGTCCTGGGACATTGGTTCCCTACACTTGGGGAGGAGGGGTGGTTTGGAGGTGGACACTGGCACAGAAGGGGAAGGAGCAGCTGGAGCCAATTGATGTCTGAGGGGACAGCACACTCCTCATCACCTCGAAGGCATCATGATCCCAGTCTGATAGGGTCCCTAGCTCCAAACAGCCCGGCGATCTCCTCCAAACTGAGAGGATGGCTCCGAGGCCGATGTAGGTGCAAACTCACCTGCACCGATGCTCCAAGTGGGAGAGTAGGATCCGACAAGGTTCTGATCTCGCTTCCCCCCTCTGGAGCCAACGAGGGAATGTTGGCACCCAGATCCCTCAAGAGAAGGTGGTATCGAAGGGATTGGAACAGATGTTGGATTCAAGAGAACCATGGTCTTCAGATCCAATGGTTCCACCACATTGACCTCCATGTGCTCCGGCTCAATGCTTGGGTGAGTCGGAGGAGGAATCAACAACAGGGTATTGTGGACGGTCGGCTCCGCTTCCATACTCTTGATAAAATTTTTGCCAATGCCAGTGTCCGGAGAAGCCTCTTCACCACCCTCTCCACGTCATCATCTGAAAGACTCCTGGGTGATTGAGAGGAATGGGTGGACGACCGGTGACTGCCCACCACAGACTGGAGAAGTGGAGACTGTAGCACGGAACACACTGGTTCCAAGCAGGGGGACCTAGACCTTTTATGGCTCCTAGATGGTTCCAAAAGAAATAAAGCCTTGTCGGACCCAACGACTATTGGCTCCGACAAACTAGACGATTTGGCTTTGCCCTTTGGCGGTTCAGAGACTGGAGCCGACGAAGATGTCATTTTGGGGTTTTTGTCTGATTTTCCTGCCTGAGTACCTTTCCTTAGACACCTCAAATGACCCTTTCAATAAGCCCCTCAAAATGGCTTGTTCTTGTGCTCCTGCAGGACTCTGCAACTAAAACCATGACAAATGGAACAAGAGTCCTGCAGATGAACAGCTCCCAAACAGTAGATGCAGCTGGTATGACCATCAGTAAGAGACATCTTTTGGGTGCAGGAGTCACATTTCTTGAATCCAGAAGGCTTGGATTCTTTGGCAACTTCTTTGGACATATTTACCACACAACACTACCAGATCACAATAGATAGTAAAATATATGGATACACCAGACAAAAAACAGGCAGCAAAAATTTTTTTTTTTAAGGGAAAGAAATGGAAGGAGAGTCTCTAAGTAAAATGACAACTCCTCAGAATGAGGAGAAGCCTCTAACTTAAATGGCTAGCTTCTAGAAGAAAGGAATAAGGGAGAGCCCTCTAACTAAAATGGGCTGAAGCATAGGATGAATCCTCTAACTCAAATGGATTCATAAGATAGAAAGGGAGATGGTAGGCCTGAAAGAAAAGGAAACAATGGCCTCAACAACAAGCTGCAAGTAAACAAGCGATAGAGAGAGGGATAGACCCACAACAGATTCTACTAAGCTATATGAAAAAACTGTGCTATCAAAAGGTAATATTTATGAGAAAAATACAAAGGAAATAATTCAACTTAGCCTGAGCCAGTTGTCAACAATCCTAAAGCTTCAAGCGGCAAACGAAATCTGAGTAACTATCTAGGCATGTTGGGATAGGGTCTAGCCTCAAGCCAGTGGAAGCTCTCGAGCTTTAGAATGCGGGCGAGTTTGAGCCGAGGATAGGCTCTGAACTCAACCAACAAGAAGGAAGGCAAGATAGGGACAACATAACATCTAAGTTTTCTGTCATTAAAATTAAAGTGGAATCTCCCCCTTGAAAGGAACTTATCTGCTCAGCAATGGAACAGTATTAGCTGACAATCAGTCCTTAAAAGTCTGCAGAAGAGCACTCTCTTCAGCAGCAGGAAAGGTCTGAAGGGCATGGTGCCAGAACCCAAGTCGGCTCAGCTTGAGCTGACTAACAGTTTGGGCATATGGAAGTTGCCCTAAAGCTTTGAAAGGTGACTGGCTGCTCTGTCATTTTCAGGATACAACACATAATACAGCTTAGGGTACTGCAGCAGTGGTCAATATGAAGAACACCTTTAGTGACTCAAGTCTATTGATAATTTAGCACCCTAGATATGACACTGTGTTGGGTAGTTGTTTTCAAATAAAATTAAACTTAGTGAAGGTTACTTGTAGGAGCACTGGGACTTTACAGCGTATCATGGGAATAGGAACAAATTATAGGTTTCCTTTCATTTTCCCTTTACCTAGTACTGTGATGGAACTTCAAGCAAGTGTTTACAGATTTTCTCATTGACACAGCACTGGCTCACTTAAACTGGCTTGTTTTGGTTGATTATAATATCTATGTTGACTAAGATTCCAAAGCTCAAGCTAAAGATTTTGCTTCATTAATAAAGGGCTTTGGATTTGTTTAGGTCATTATTCTCAAAAGCATGACCCCTAGCTGGACTTGGTGTTTCAAATGAATGTGGTTAACTTAAAACTAGAAGTGGAACATCTACTGATCAAGTTCATTCATATACACTCTCAAAGAGCCAGATTTATTTACTCCAGTGCTAAACAGACCAAGTACTGGAAGGTGTATGATATGGTACTAATACTGTATTTCTGGTCCTCAACCTGTTCTTTTAAGACTGCAGTCTGAACTACCATGAGCTGCTGTTTACAGAAAACTCTATGATTGTGGCTCTAGATTATGTTACCACTATTTATGTATGTTCTACCCTTGTTGCTATTAGGAAGCCATGATATGTTTTCTGCCCTACTCTCTCTCTGCAGGAAGAGGTGAGGGAGAGAGTACCAGCGGAGGTGTAACCACCTCCTGCAAGACAAAAAGGCACCAGACATTCATTACTCTAGGTACCAGCTGTAGAGGTTTGCCCAGGAAGAATTATCTGTCCAAGGAGATCTCTGCAGTGAGGAATCAAATAAATAAACTCATCTCAGCAATAACATATGGTGCAGTGTAGACTATATGATCGATTGGAAAACTTTTCAATGTTTCTAGGGATTACTTGTTCATATCTTCATGGATAAAAAGCACCATTGTTTAGGAGCCACACCTAGTGGTACACTGTGGACTTACAGTTTGCCTCAACAGTAATGTAGCACACTGAACCTGGGATATGTTTGAACACTTTATGTTAACACTTTCAAGCTTGCACCCACAATGCGTGGGCTTGATACTGTGGCAGACCCATTGCTTATGTCTTGGTTATATAACTTAGTCCCTTTTATTTTCTGAATATCTTGATTCAGCATGATAACTAGTGTTTTTTCAATATATTTTAAACTGACTAAACCAGTCCTCAAAAACTCCACCATGGATATAGTTCCTATATGCTGTTGCATTAACTCAGTTTTTACTTAAATTGCTAATACTGTTTTATTGTATATTGCTATACTAATTGCACTTTATGCTTTTAAAGGAAGAAAATTAATATTTCTGAAAGAATTTTTAATTTAGCATCCTCATGAAACATTAGCCAAGCTCTTTTTAAGCTTACAAAATGCTTTAAAGTTATGCCTGATAAATCCTATATTTCCCATTTTATATTCTGTGCACTGAATCCCTGTCATGTAGAAAAAGTTATGTACTCACTATTAATATTCCATCTGAGTTGTCCATCTTCATTTGTCCTTAACCAATGGGTTCAGTTCCGAGAATTGGGACCATCTTGGCTGTTTCTACAGCTCGCACAGGCCAAAAACTCTCGAGCTTCAACCCTACCTACAATACATCACTCCTAGTTACCTCAGATCGAGTTTGCAGATTACATATAAACAGACATAAAAACAGAAGGCCCGATGAAAAACATATCTGCTATGAAACACAAGGCAAAACAGAAAGGTATGTGTCATATCTGTTCCACCAAAGGACATTTGTAAGGCCAGGGGAGTCAAGGATAAATGAAGGTGGACAACACAGATGGAATGTTATGGTGAGTATATAACTTCTTTATCCGAAGTTGTCAGCCTTCATATTATCCTTGACCATTGGGATAGAGTCCCTAGCTACCTTAGATCTTGGGTGGGCTCAAGGAAGGATATTCCTGAGCACCAGTGAATCAAAGGATGCTCTTCTTCTGGAGACCAGGTCCAATTTGTAATGAGTAATAAAGGTATGAGGATAAGCACAAGTTGCTGCTGCACAAATGCCATCCATGGAAGCTCAAAACTGAAAAACTGCTGATGAAGCCATAGATCTTGTAGAGTGAGCCTTTTCCAGTCTAGGCAGGTCAATTTCCTTTTTGTTGTGAATGAAGGATATACAGTCTTTTAGCCATCAGGCTAAAGTTACTTTGCTGACTAGTTTGCCAATTTTGGTTCTTGAGAAGAAAACAATTGGTCTGATTTTCAAATATCTTTTGTTCTGTGCAGATAAAAATGTAACTGTTTGTGAACATCTAGTAAGTGTATGGAGTATTCTCCTTTATTGGAAAAATTGGGAAAGAATACTGGAAAATTAACCATCTGATTAATATTAATGTCTGACACTACCTTAGGAAGAAAGGAGGGATTCGTCCTTAAGGAAACTCTGTCTTTATGAGAAATCAAGTATGGCAGTTAACAAGATAAAGCTTGAATCACAGAAATCCTCCTGGCAGAAGTTATTGCTACAAGGAATAAGGTTTTCCAAGACAAATATTTCCGGTCACATTTGGCAGAAGGTTCAAAAGGAGACTGAACAGTGGACTGCAATGCTAGGGTAAGATCCCAGGGTGGGATAGGATCTTTAAACAGGGGTTTTAACAAAAGAGTTCCTTTTAAAAATGCTTTACATAGTTTATGAGAAGCTAAGGAATTATCCCCAAGACCATTATGAAAATTTGAAATCGCTGTCTGCTGAATTTTAATACTAGAAGGAGAGGCTCCTGAATCAAAGAGAGAGAGGATAGGAATTCTAAAATCTTTTCAATGGGCATTGAAAGGGGGTCAATATACCTTTTGCTGGACCAAAAAGTACATCTCTTCCCTTTACAAATATAGAGTTTACATGTAGATGGCTTATGAGAGGCTAAGAGAATTCTACGAACCGGGGAAGGAAGATTAACTTGCCTGCCAATTAATGGAAGTGGAGGTTCAGGAGGTTTGGGTCTATCAAGTCCTCTGGATGACATAAAAGATCTGGAGTTGGATCCAGAGTCCAAGGTCTTTGTATCAGGTAAGACCAGAGAAAGGGGAACCAAATTTGTCGAGGCCAATAAGGGGCAATGAGGATCACGCTGCTCTTCAACCTGAGGGCTTTCTGTGGGAATTTTGGAATTAAGGGAATCAGGGGAAAGGCATACAGAATTCTGGGGGGCCAGTTGTGCAGAAGAACGTCCCTGGGTGACTCAACTGGTGGGGGGTATAGGGCAAAGTAGTTGATGCACTTGTTGTTGAGGTGCGAGTTGAAGAGGTCGCAGCAAGGCTGGCCCCATTGACAAAAGATAATTTCCATCACTTTGGGATTGAAAGACTACTTGTGAGGTAGAAGAATAGACCTGCTTAGTTTGTCTGCTGTCACAGTGGAGCTCCCCAGAATATTCACTGTTATCAGAAAACAGTTAGAAGAAATTGCCCACTGCCACATTCTGAGTGCTTCTCAACAAAGAGGGTAAGATTTGGTTCCTCCCTGTTTGTTGATGTACTAAACTATTGAGATGTTGTCTGTCTGAATTTCAATAGTTCCTAGAGGAAGAACAGTTTGAAAGGCTTGCAATGCTAAATGCACTGCTCTCATCTTTAGAACACTGATACACATTACTGGCCTCGATGGAGAACCAAATTCCTTAGACAGTCTTGCCCATATAATGACCCCCCCACACCATGTGAGAGGCATCCGTGGTCACTATAGATTTAGGTTGTGGTGAGACAAAGGGATGGCCTACAAGAATGTCTTCTGAGTGCATTCATCATGCTAGATCTTTTCTGCAAAGCTGGATCAAAATCTGATCCATCATAGGCTGGTGAAGTATTGACCACTGAGATGTAAGTAGCCAATAAAGAATTTGCATATGAAATCTTGGAAGGGGAACTAGAGTTACTGCAGCTGCCATTTAATCTAGGGCTTGTAAGACTAGATGGGCAGGTACTTTCTCATGTTATATCTTTCGAACTTGCTCCCTGATTTTTAGCAATCTCAGTGGTGGAAGGGAGGTTAAGCAAGTTCTTGTATTTAGCATTGCTCCTATGAATTCTAAAGTTTGAGTTGGAGTCAAATGAGATTTTTCATAATTCACAGTAATTCCTAGGTCTGAACAAGTCTGGAGAACGTAGTCTCTTGCTACTTTCAACAGATACGTGGTCGGAGTATTAATGCTCGCCCAAACATGGAAACACCTGGAATCCTTGCAGTCTCAAGTGAGTTGTTACTATTGACATGCATTTAGTGAACACCCTTGGGGCTGTGGTGAGACCAAAGGTCAGAACTCTGAACTGATAGTGACTGGCTCCCAGACTGAAGAGGAGAAAACTTCTGGAAAGCTTTTCCATTTTTATGTGGTTATATGAATCATGAAGGTCTATCAAGCAGATCCAGTCATCCTTCTCCAAAATCGGAAGAATGGACTGTACCATGACCATCTGGAATTTTGTTTGTCAAACTGATTTGTTCAATAGGATGAGATCCAAAACTGAGCTCCAGTCTCTTGTCTTTTTTGGCACTAAAAACAGTCTTGAGTAAGTTCTGGACTCTATCTGGTCTGGTGGGACTTCTTGGATGACTCTTTTATAGCAGTCTTTGGATCTCTAGAACTGCTGGTTCCCTCTGACTGGGTGGAGCATTTGGGGATTTTTTTTGGAAATGGGAGAGGCAAGAGAGAAGGGAATGGCATGTCTAGATATAATCCGATGCACTCAAGTATCTGATGTGATTTCTAGCCAGGGATTTTAGTACAGGGAAAAGCGTTCCCCAACTGCCTCCAAAGGAAGGCAACTGGGCCTCTGTTCATGAACACTGATAGGGTTTCCCAAAAAAAATCGAATCTCTATAACCCTGATTTTGCAGCCCACCTCTGCCGCATTAGTGGCATCTTCCATCAAAGTTCCCTCTCTGCCCCTTGGGGAACTTCCACCATGTGTGGAAAAGGGTATTTGAGGAGTGGAAAAATGCATGCCCACACCATCTTTCTTAAACTTGGATAATGTTTCTCTAACCTTTGGGCCAAACAAGGGTGACCTGTTAAAGGTGCATTGATGAATGAAGACTTAGATGGCTTCAAAAGTCACAGTCGCATCCAAATATGGCTACGCTTGAAACCGCTGCTCTGGTAGACCCTTCAACTGCATGTGCAATGAGCTGCAAGGACAAATTAGATACAGACTCCATGGCAGCTAACTGAGAGGCAGCTTTGTCTTGTACCTCCTCAGAGACAGCTCCTGCCAGGGAATCCAACAGCTCTTTGATCACATCCCTTTGAAACCTGGTAAAATCTGCCAGAAAGTTCAAAGACCATAATGCAAGGGTTGATGAAGCATAAATCCAATTGCTAAACCTATCCATCATCTGAGACTCTCTGTTGGGTGGATGGATAGAGGAACTTTCCTCAGCCAGATCCTTTTTGTGGCCACCACTATGACCATAGCATCTACAGCTAAACCCTTTGCCCAGAATTGTTTATCTTCTGGAAGGGATAAAATTTTGTATAGCCTCCTAGGGATAGGTTCAATGGAGTTGGGCACCTTCTACGCCCGCTATGAAATTAAATGAATAAGTTCATCAGCAGGCAGAGTCACCAAAGAGGTAGATGGGCAACTGCCAAAAGCCTGTAGGTATACTGATTCCTTATGGGTAGGATTTTGGGACTTCCAGTCACCCCTCTGTTTCAAAATTTCCAGAATGTCTCCAAATGAGACATCAACAGGAGGTGATCTAGGAGACGCTCCCTCTTCATCAAAATAAGCATCATCAGTGATGGATTCCTACAAGGAATCTAAGTGATTCCTCTTGCACTTTTTCTTCAGAGGGACCTCCTCATCAGGGGGATGGTCTGATGAGGTATTAAAAGAAGACAGAATCTATATCTGAGTCTCCTGAGGTTTTAGCATTTGCTGTCCCAGTGGAGGAGCAGGATGGATAACTGGACTTGAGGAAGGAATGTGCTTCAATGTGGAAGAGGGTCAACCATGTGGCTGAAGCAGCCTGGGCTCTATCCGTAGCCTCAAAGGCTGTGCCCCCTGAAGATGGAAGGGAGCCATAACCGAAATAGACCGCCTCAGGACCGAGGTCACTGCTCACTCAGACACCGCCTCCAAGACAAAAGCTGGTGTCAACTTGACTCTAGTCGAAGACCCAAGTGCAAGGATGGCTCCCAAAAAGTTGGAGTCGACTCCTGCCCCTCAGGGCTGACTGGGTAGATACAGCTCCAGGAGGGTCTCCGGGTTCAAAGGAGCTGAAGAACTCAGAGCTTGAATCTGTGCCAAAGTAGCCAAGACTGTAGGAACCCATGCAGCTGATGCCAGACAACTTAAAGCTGTGATCTCCAAGGTCTCAGAGGAGGTTGGAGGAGGACTAGTCAAAGGGGTGAAAGAATGCTCGGCACTCGAAGGAGGCAGAGCCAAGGGGACACCTAAAATTCCTTTCGCCCATAACATTTTCTCCACTAGTCTCTCCACGTCAGTCTCTGAAAGGCTTTTCATGGACCAGATAGAGGACACTGAGGAAGACCTGGGTCTATGCCAAAAGACTTCAGGCAATTCCCCAGCAAATGGGTCAATGGATGGATAATATTGAAACCTAGGCTCTTGCTTATTAGAAATACTAGGTGCTGAATCAGTCAGTGACGAAGAAATGCTCAGAGCTGAAGCCTATGGAACTGAGCTAGGGATGTGAATCTGTGCCAAAGCCCTCAGCATCGAAGATTTGGAAGCAACAGAGGGTGTCAATGCAGACATTTCAGTATCAACATCTATTGGAGCCAAAGAGCTTTTTTGTACAGAGGATATGACTCTTTTGACTGTTGGTGCCACTGGAGAAATGGCATAGACATACTTCTTTTCTTGGCCTTCCCAGAGGAAGAGGAGGGCGACGAGATGTCAGTTTTGCTTTTTCCAGCAGATATGGCTTCATCATAGGCAGTAAGAATTAAACCTTTTAAAATAAGGTTGTTTTTTTTTCTTCCTACTAAAGCTCTGTGGCTAAAGCCATGACACATACTGCAATCTTCTTGTAGGTGGTGTGGTCCTTGGCAGTAGACACACAACGCGTGCAAGTCAGAGGAAGGAATTTTGTGGCCACACTGCTGGCACTTCTTAAAACCAGAGGGTCCTTTAGATTTTTCAGCCATACTAAGTAAAGAAAAGGGTTCACACACATGACAGAAGGGTGGAGTAATTACACAAGAAAAACAAGCACTTGTAAACTATTTAAACACAGTAAACAGTAAAGGAGAGAATTTTTTTAAGGGAAGTGTAAGGAAAGAGTAGCGTACACTAATGTGTGTGTCAAGAGAGCTGTCTATTAACAATGGCAGAAGAAAAGGTACACAAGTGTACGGGAAAGGGGAAATTTACCAACAATGGTAATTACGAGCTACACAAATAAGAAGTAAAGTGTAGGGAAAACTATAGAAATAAACTTAGTGGTGAAGTAGAAAGAAAAAACTGAAGCAATAAGAAAAAAATTTTTCACTTGGCTCGTGAGTGTAGGCGAATGTGTCTGTCCAGGAAAGCAGCAAATGAGATCTGGGGTAACTAGGAGAGATACATCATGGGTAGGGTTGAAGCTCAGGAGCTTTTACATTGCACGAGCTGTAGCAATAGCCGAGATGGTCCCGATTCTCGGAACTGAACCCATTGGTCAAGGATAAAATGAACACTGACAAATTCAGATCTATGTTTAAAGTCCTTGTGATGGCAGTTAAGGTCCTACATGACTAGCATCCCACCTATTTATGGAAGCTCATGGCATTCTATTAGTACTCTTGAGACCTCTGAATCAGATGCAATGGGCTTGCTAGATGACACTGAAATAGCACCTCCTGGCTATAATATACTTAGAAAAGACATAACCTAGAAAATGATGGTGGGGTAGCCTTAATCTATCAGAACACCATTACAATCTCACCTTTCCCTAAAGAAATACCAACTTTTAAAAATACTGAAATTCTAATTAACAAAACAAAAGTTGGCATGATGGTTAAGGTATTTACCTTACAGACACAAGATGCAGGGTTTGATTCTCATATGGGGAAACTGGCTAGGCTTAAAATGGCTCACAAGGGCAGTTAGCCTAGTACTAATCTATGAACCTATGAACCTATAAAACAAACATGCATTGTTAGACTATATATACCCCTGGGCATCCAAACTATGGATGACATTGTCTCTTAGACATCAGAAAACATCAGAAATGAGGCTATAATTATGGGAGATATCAACATCAACTGGCAGGAACTCATGACCAGTGCCACCTATATGCATAACAGCAATACCCGGGTCTATATTAGAACACCGAACATTCAAAATGTCGAGTGCTCTAATATCGAACCCTAGCAATCGAAAATTCAAACCATCAAACATTCAGAACAGCAAATTTTTTCCTAGGGAAAAAAATCACTGTTCCAAAATACATACACACAACACAAGCACACCAAAAAACAGCAATCCACAAACATACACCTAAACTCTTACACCTAACCCTACACTAAACTATGCATACACTACTAACTATCCACTTACCTTAACCCAAACCCTAACCCTAAGGTCTGTCACTATCGCACAGTCACCTCACCCGTGCCTTAACCCTAACCCTCACGTCCACACAATCACACACTTACCCGAACCTGACCCATAACTTCAACCAGAGCACTGAAAATACCGAAGCAACAGAAACGGACAACCGAATTCTTTCCCTAGGAAAAAATTAAGTTTTCTGCTTCTTCGATATTTTCAGCGTTTGCTGAAAACGGGTCGATATTAGAACACTCGACATTTTAAATGTTCGGTGTTCTAATATAGACCCCAATATGCTAGGTTCAACTCTTGACTGGATACGTGTGTCTAATCCTGACAAATACTCTACTCTCTTCACTCTACCGAATACTCTTAGTGACCACCTACCTATATTCATAAACATCCACACCATAAATTGCAAGAACCCACAAATACAAGACTACAAGATACATAGAAACTTTGGCCAGCAAAGGTTTAATGATATCCTAAAACACAGTAACTGGAACCCAATTAAAACATTACCATTAGAAGATGCCATTGAATACTTTAACAGCTTAGCCCCTCTCCCCACAAAATGAATAAGAAATAACCATGCTCCCTGGCTAACAAAAAATACCAAACAACATCTACAAGACAGAGATAAAGCATGAAAGGAATGGAACAATAACAAATCTAATGCTAACCTAATCAAATATAAACAGCTATGAAATAAAACAAAACAACTAGTGAACTTAGAAAAAAACACTTTCCCAATCAATGAGCAAACCACAAAAACAACCCAAAACAATTTTGGAAACACATCTCAAACCTGCTTTCCCCAGGCACTAAATAAACTCTGTCACGATACCCTGACAAATCCCCCTCAGAGATAACCAACCTGTTTAGCTCTTGTTTTATAGACAGCATAAGCAAACTGTTAACAAATCTCACTGCTGCAACCACCTCAAGCCCAATCTGTGATCCCCCTCCACCCTTATCTCATGACTCCCACACAAACAAAAAATAAAGTCACCTCCCCAACCAACTAGGGTCTATATTAGATGAACGAAAGTTCATCTTAGCGAACGCTCACATGAGCGAATATTGCGGAACTCGAAACCGCAATTGTGAGATCGCGCTACAGTGGAGGATGGGAATATTTGCCCTTTCCTCACTGTAGTGCGATCTCGGAGTTGGAATTTATATTTTGGGGGTGTGTAGGGGGCACAGCCCCCCACAATTCCAATTTCGAGTACCTGGATATTTGCTCGTGTGAGCGTTCGCCAAGATGAACTTTCATTCATCTAACATAGACCCAACAGACTAGTACTATATCTTCTATCCTCTTTTTCTCATAAACCTGTCCCTAGCTCTCTCATTCAAAAACTTTTTCAAAAACTAAAAGAATATTTAAAACTTGCTGCAGAATCCATAACATATCCTGTCAGCATCCACATAAATTGCTCCATGGCAGAGACCAATGTCCCTAATCTTTGGAAAAAAAATATCATCACCTTTTTACATACAGCGGGCAACTCCATTGAACTATCCAATTATCGACCAATCTCCATCCTCTCTCCACTTTCCAAACTAGCGGAAAATACATACATAAGCAAGTGCTGCACCACCTCATCCAAAACAAATAATTAACTACCCCTACCCAGCATGGTTTTCACCCATCAAACAGCACCAAAACTGCCCTAATCTCCTTCATAAACACTGTGTCCAAATCCACTGACTCTGGTAATATCACCTCTGTCTCACTACTAGACTTATCAAAGGCATTTGACACAATGTCCCACAACAAACTTCATCAGCTATCCATTGTAGGTTGCACCCCACCTTCCCCCAATGGTCTGCAAGCTACCTATTAAACACCAACAATGTGAGAATTAGCAAAATAAACTATCCCAATATCAAACCAACATAACTGGGGTTCCACAAGTATCCGTACTTGGACCCTTACTCTTCAATGTTTTCACCAATAACCTCCACACCTCATCACCCCTTGCTCCATTATCCAATATGTAGATGACACTACTATAATCTCCTCCTCTAATGATATACAATGCCTCCAACACCTAACCCAAGCCACCTTCACCTCAATAGAGACATGGCTGAAAGAAGCCCTGCTACTTCTAATTCTTAAAAAAACAAAACTCCTGCTTTTCTCGGCAAAACCAATCTCATCCAACTTTAAAATATTCTCACAGGATAACACAGAAATTGAAGCAGTTCCCACAGCTAAGCTGCTAGGCATTACCCTAGACAACAAACTAATTTTCAAATACCACATCTGCAATAGCATTAAAAAAACACACAAACCAGAAACACTCTATAGACAAAAGACTTTCTTGGATAACTCCACCAGAAAAGCCCTTGCCAACACCTATTTGCCTCCCTCTCTCTTATATGCAGCCCCCTTATATATCAATTTACAAAGTTCTCTTAAAAATAAGCTCCAATCCTGCTACCATAAAATTACCAAATTTGCCACAGGTTACTCTTACCATTCCCACCACTGCCTAGCTCTGAACTCACACACCATCTAAGCCTAGTACAGCTGTATCTGCCCATAAAAATGATATATACACCTGATAGCTGCCCAGCCCTCAAATCTGTCTTACAAAATCCCTCCACTCTGAAAACAAACAACTCCTAACAGTCTACATTCCAAACAAAAGAGCTGGACAGTGCCTATACTATCATGACACTGCCAAGCTTTGGAACTTTCTGCCAACAGAGATTACTACCACTGAGAGCTTTAGCAACTTCAAATATACCGTAAAAAATGTTTCTTTATAATACGACTTGCCCCTGCTCTTCACATAAGAGGTGAACTCTTTTCACTCTCTAGGGGCTCACCTTTCTGTCACTAACACATGAATCTTATCCACTAACAATTAACATACTGGACTAAGAGACCTTACATATTTCTACACTTCTACACCCTTAATTCTTCCCATCCTACTCTACTATTCCTCTAAGCAACTACTTGCCTCTAATATTCTGACTCTGTTCCTGACCGTCACTCTTTATCCTAATCCTACTGTAAAAAATATATATTTGCATATTGCCTATCTAGTACATTGTTTTATTATTGTAACTACCTCTCTGTAATTTTTTAGCTTTCATTATTGTATCTACCTCTCTGTACTATTTAGTACTCATTACTTACTAATGTATGTTTGAATTCCTGCTGCTGTCTTGTTCAGGTAAACTGTCTTAACTGCCTGTATCATTTGGAGCTTTTGTCCTCAGGACTCCACTGAAAATCGCTTACTGACCCAGTCAGACTTTCCCGGTAAACAAACGTTAAACAAATAAATAAAACAGTCCTCCCCAAGTAAGGTCTCAAGTCAGCTGAACTAAGGTCTCTCTCTTACCAGGTCATAGACCCATGAGATTTGCTACTTTAGTACATTAGGTGATAATTTCAGGAGGTACCTCAAGATGCATCTCTTTTACTGGACTTTTTTAGTTTTAGATTATTTTTTTTTTTAAACACCTTTACTGAATTATCACTTGTGACATAGGCAAATTTACATGTATATAAAAGTAATCAAACTATTAACAAGTTCATGTTTACAAACATTATACTTCACATATATTGCTATATATCAACATTACATAAATTATTCAATACCTGGCCTTTTTTTCTAAAGAAACATCTTTATTAAACCATCACTTACAACACAGGCAATCATACATTTATATAAATGAAAACAAACCACACCGACACGATCCTAGTTGCAAACATTTTACATCACAAAGCATACTGACACACTGTCAGTTGCAAACATTAGTTCTCAATTACCTCTTTCTTCCCTTTCACACTTCTAAAATTTGCTGTCTACCCGAGGAAAAATTCTCTGGAGTCTACTTGGGGTATAAAAATATCTATGTAAATATTTCCAAGCAAAAATCCTACATCTTCTAGATTTTGTTGCATATTTGGTAGACATATATATATCCTCCTATTGTTTCTTTGTGAATTGCTTATCCAATCTCTCTTCCTAATCCTTTCTAACCTCCTCTGATTGATTCTTATAGTTACCATGCAATATTTTATATACTATACTAATTATTCTTTTTTTAATGGCATCTTCTGTTCTAGATTCTGCTAAAAACTCTACCAGTGCTGGTCCTTTCACTTAGGACCCCCTTATTTCTTTCTCTTTAGGTATACTCTGATATTGGTCCTTGATAGGGAATGCAGTCTGTAACCTGCAATCCAAATAAATTCTTGGCACCTTGCCATTCTATCACTTTTCTCTGTCTAGTTATTTGTCCCAATACTTGGTTCCTTTGCCAGTTTTTCTCCACTAAATTCCAGCCCCCTCTTGCCTGTTGTCTATATCCCTAACTGCAGTCATCCCTATTGGCAGAATCTCCTTTCTCCATTCCTGTGTCGGCTTAGTTCTTATGATACTGTCTGCTACTTTATGGATATAACATTCTCTAAGATTATTGTTATTCTCCTTAAAGGCCTGCATCCAAAATCCCAGTCTCTCATTGTTTCTTGAGCACCCCCTCCATTTCATCATCATCATCCCTTTCCACTTTGAATTATTATTTTCTACTTGTACAATATACAGGAGCCAACTGTGTAGCTCTGAAATACCCCTTCAAAACTGGTAATCCCAATCCACCTTGTTCTACTGGAAGAATCAGCTTATCCCACTTAACCCTTGAGGTCTTCCACTCCCAGATAAAGTCCTTCAGCTCTTTATATTCATTAACTGCTATCCACAACTTTTCCTCTGACTGATAATAATATGCCTGACCTGTGCATAAGACTAATGGGACTAAAAACATTTTAACTGCTTGTATCTTACTATCCATATCCATATAACAAAACTTCCATTTTCTCAGTTTTTCTATTATCTTTGTTTTAGCCTCTTTCCACATATCGTTAGCTGCCACATCAGAATAATTTTTAATCCATACTCCTAAATACTTAATTTTATCATGTCCCCATAAATATGGCTACTACTGAACCAATTCATGTGTGGGTACATAATTTACTGCTATTGCCTTTGTTTTAGCTTCATTAATTTTGTATCCTGAAAAGATTTGAAACTGTCTCAAAATGTTCCACAACACTGTAATATCTCTTTTTTTCTTTCATGTATAAAATAATAATATCTGCAAATGCAGCCAGCTTTTTTTGACTACCATACCAATTATATCTTTGAATTTGAGTCCCTTATTTTCTTTGCCAGTGGTTCTACATATAATGCAAATAATAAAGGGGAGAGAGGACACCCATGCCTGGTTCTTCTGCTGAAACAGAAATTATCAGAGAGGACCCCACCCACTTTAATTTTCACCTCCAATAAATCTTCCTAATCAACCTTATAATTTTTTTTCTGGAAATGCAAATGCTTCCACTGTCCTGCTCATAAAGTCCCAGCTTACTCTGTCAAATGCTTTCGCTGCATCAAGACTCACCAACAACAGTGGTATTTTCTTACATTCTGCTTCTCTCTGGATCATCAATGTTCTGTTAATGTTGTCAAATTTTTACTTCCCCTCAATAAAAAACACAGTGATCCATCTCTATCAATTCTGGAATTACTTTTTGCCTTTCTTTTAGCCATTATAGACATGAACACTTTATAATTATGGTTTAGTATTGAAATGAGCCTGTATGATGCTGGATCTGATGAATCTTTACCCTCTTTAGGTATTACAGCTACCACTGCTTTCTTCCAGGATGTTTTTCCTCCTCTTAAAATACTGTTCAACAAAACTTTCCAGATCTTTATCAGTTTTTTCCCTCATAGCTTCCAAACTTCCAAAGGAATACCATTTATTCCTAGGGACCTTCCTATAGCTTGGTTGTACATCACAATTTTTATCTCATCTCCTCCTGTCCTAACCATTAGTAATTGAGCCTCATCAGCCTCTAACCTTGGCATATTTAATTCTTCCATAAACATTTTAATTTGTATATTTTCTTGATTTCCATATTTCTCTGCTTTATACAGACTTTAATAGAATTTCCAAAATATTTCTAATACCTCTACAGGATCTCTTGTTACCTTCCTTGTTATAGGGACCCTAAGCTTGGCAACAGCCCTTTCTACTTTATGTTGCCAGAGTTGTTGTGGTAAAAGTGTTTGTGATCTAGTGCTGTTGTAAAAAAAAAAAAAAAAAAAAACTGTTGCTTAACAGCAACATTTCTAAACTTGTACATATTATCAAGGTACTCCCTTATTTTCTGCTTAGCATTTTGCAGTTGTTCCCCTTCTTATTCTGTGAAATTCCCCCTATTTTACAATATAACATTTGTCAATCCCTCTAAGTAAGTCTTGTTACTTCTTAACCATGGCTCTTTTTCCTTCATTTCCACCCATATATTTAAATTCTACCTTAATTTGTCCCACTTCCTAGCTATATTTTCAGAAGTAATGTCTGTCCTCTCGAATAGCTCCTGAATTGTCTCCATGACCCATTCCTTAAATTCCTCTCTTTTTAACAGATAGGCGAGAAAGCGCCAGTGTCTCATTTTTATTTCATTACCCTGTGTTTTTATTTTAGTTATTATTGGTAAATCATCTGAAATAGCTATTAGGTGCATATCAAGAGCTTCAATTAAATACAAATGCTCCTGTGAAACATAAATTTTGTCTAGGCTAACCCAGTTTTTATATCTTGGTAAATAATATGTAAATTCACTCTGAACTCCTATTACTGAATTCACATCTTCCATGCCAAATATTTTCATAAATTTCTTCAAAAATCTATCCTCCTTTATTATACTTTCCTTTCTGGGCCCCCCAGACACATCTTCACTGCTGCAAATCAAATTCCAGTCCTACCTACAAATAATATTCCTTGCTGAAAGCTGATTATTTCTCCCAGAATTTTCTTAAGCTCCATTACAACAGTTTTAGGTGGGATATAAATACATGCCAGTGTAATCCTCCTTCCTAGCCAGCAGCCCTTTAGCACTACAAATCTGCCATTATTATCCTCTTTTATCACTATTGGAGTTCCTCTTGCAAATAATTTAAGTACTCCTTTTTTCCTTTGTCCCAGATGTTCCGCTGAATAACCATCTTGAAAACTTTATCAAATTCACATGTTCAGTTCTTCGAAAGCGTGTCTCCTGTAACATAACTACTTATATTGTACATTTTGTTATAGTTCACTATTCTTTCTTTTGTATTTATCTGTAAGAGGCCTTTTTAGATTCTTGACCACTAAAGGTACTCGCGTTGATTCCTACATAGGTTGTTACCATTTTATTATCTTGCGCAGTTATTTTTTTTTTACTTGCTTTATTTTATAATGTGCCTAGTTTTACAGGCACATGAATAAAAATGACAAAGCCAAATGTGAAGACTAAGACTTGGCAAAGGACAAATGTAATATTATTCACTACCAAACTTTCAGTGCTTTCTAGTTAATGAGGCAAGTTCTGGTTCTAGTAAGTCAGACCAGATACCACATAACAGTTGTGGCCATGAGAAAGTATTAGGCTGAAGTCACATACGACCATGTAAAACTGATCTAATTTATTAAACATTTAAGTGGAGATTCTGTTCTAATGCAAATCTTAAGTCTTGGCAAGTATGCTGAAGACACCTGTGGTTAGAATATGTATATGTGGGTAGTTGGAATAAAAAAAATGTAATAGACTTTGAATGTGTAAGATATACATGATAAAACAAATACAAGGAAATGTTATTCTTAGAATTACTCAGCACTTGTTCAGAACTCATTGTAAGCACTAAATAAGTTACAAATTACTACAGCACTCAACTTTCCTCACTTGTCTAGAGGAAAACATTTTTTAGTACTTAATAAATAAACACCTATTCAGGCATGTCTAAAGGTCAGCTCCCCGTATTTTCTCCTGTCTACCTGATGAATCTGGGCATCTTGGGACAATGCAGCAATTGCCTCATGTACACAGACAACCCTCTTCTCCTACCACCCAACACTATGACCTGTGAGAGATGCACTTATATAGCCAAACTGGAAGCAAAGCTTTCTTCACCAAAGACTGGCCTAAACAGTCAAGCGGAGAAGATAAACATTTGCATCGCACCACACTCATCACAAAGTCCCTCAAAACCTACACCACCAAAACACACACACAGAAGCACAAAACACACACCTACATTCGCGGAGGCTCTCAATACAAATCTGCCCAAACAACAGAGACCTCCAAAGCAGAAATGCAAGCAACATCCACCCCCCCTCAACACAACTCAAATGACACATAGCCCACATACTCCGTGTGCCACTCAAGTACAGCCCATAAGGCATAACGTACCCAACACTCTAGTCATAGGTGACTCTATAGTCAGGCACACTGATGTTCCACTCACCAGGCTAAACAAGGAAAAAGTTACTGTCAGCTGCCTGTAAGGTGCCAGGATCCGCCACATAACGCACGCACTCAGGTCACTCCACAACAAGTACAAATATGACTCTGTCATTGTCCATGTTGGTGTGAATGACCTGAGATGTACCCTCCCAGGACTACATGAAAAGAGACATGGAGAAGCTCTCCGATCTTGTAGCCTAAGCCCAGGCAGGTATGACCCTAGCCCTGAGTAGCATCCTGCCATCACCCAGAATGATACCACAGTACAAGGACAAAATGATTGACTTTAACAATTGGCTAAGCTTCTGGTGTCATTCTAAGGGAATCCAATATCTGTCTGCCTGGGATGACATGATCGACAGACCACACTGCTTTGCCAGAGATGGCCTGCACCTGTCACCCTTGGGATTCTGGATACTGGCAAAGGCTCTTGCCACCCGTATAGTGCCTTTTTTAGGCAAGGTTCAAATGACAAATTCACCACTGTAACAGGTACAAGCAAGCAAAATCTGAGGGTAATGCTACTCAATGCTAGAAGTCTAAACCTCAAAATGCACTCACTTGAGGCACTCCTTAAAATGGAGAACATTGACATCTGTGCAGTGAAAGAGACCTGGTTCAAAGCTCCAGAGTGCACCCCTGCATTACCAGGCTATAATTCATACCACACATTTCAGCCACCAAACCCAGACCAAAACACTAAAGATGGAGGCGTGTCCATATTCATTAAGGATATCCACACCTCCAAGCTAGTTGCTCAGCATAACGCATCCGAGATTATCCAAGTTCAACTAACTCTGGGCAAAACTGCAATCCAGATTGTAGCTTGATAAAGACCCCCCACCATGCCCCAGGATTCCCACTCCTCTTTTCTTGATACACTGGAAAATATTAAGGTACAACCCAACACTCTGATAATGGGCGATTTCAACTACCCTACCATTAACTAGGAAAACTACTCATGTACCAACTCTTTTGCTCAACGTTTTCTGGAAATCATCAATTCCAATGCCTTGGATCAACTTATCCACACCCCCACCATGGGCGGCAATATACTAGACCTGGTCGTCACCAACATGGGTGACCAGTGTTCCACACCAGAGGTCAGCTCATTGTTGGTCAGATCCGACCACAAGCTAATCACCCTAGACATCCACATCATGCTCCCACCCCTCATTACGAAAACAACCATTAAAAATTTATCCAAAGCCAACTTCACGCTTCTTAAGACAGAAGTGGCAAACTTCATGACACCCATGAAGATGGACAATAGAGGTACGACTGCTGAATTCTACACAAATGCACTTTATAAGCACTTACATGAGTGCATGGATCGTGCTATGCCTAACATAACCAAGATGCCGTCCTCCAAAAAAAAGGAAGCCAATCTGGTGGTCTTCTGCCATAAACAAACTCTACAACAGAAGAAAGAAACTGTTGCAAAAAAAGAGTAAAATCCCACAATTGGAGGAACTCCCTGGTCAGCCTCAGTAAGAAGCTGAGATCCCTCATAAAATCCTCCAAAGCTAGTTATGAAAACATAATTGCCACTGATTCTAAAGACAAACACAAAGCATTCTATAGCTATGTCAAGAATCTCAATGGCAACACTCAGATCTGCTCTGAGTTGCAGCACAATGACACTAAATATACAGAACCAACTGATATTGCCAACATCCCAGCAGATAGGTTCAGTGCTAATTTTACCCCCTCTCACCCCCTAAAGGGCCCATCTTTATACCGGAAGAATGCAAAGTTCCTGTAATCACGGCTGCATAGGTAAAAAACTCACTCTCCAAAGCCAAGAACACAGCATCCATGGGACCTGACAACATCCCAGACTGCCTTCTACATGAACTACAGAATGAACTGGCACCCCACCTAAGTACCATGTTCAATCATAGCCTCACCTCAGGCTTTGTGCCCATTGAATGGCGCACCGTGACAGTTGTCCCACTCCACAAAGGGGGGGGGGGGCACAACAAAGCCCGGGTCTGCAAGGCCATGGAGTGTATCATCATGGAACTCATAAACAAATACATTGGAGATCTCCAAACTCTGGACCCCACACAGTTTGGGTTTGTAAAAGGCAGATCATGTCTCCTAAACCTGATAGACCTCTTTGAAGTAGTCACCAAAGCCATAGATGAGGGTAAGGTGGTTCACACAGCCTATCTAGATCTCGCCAAGGCATTCAACACCATCCCCCACTCTGGAATTATAGATAAACTCACTAAACTAGGTATAAATCCCTATGTCACAAGATGGGTTGCCAACTGGCTTACTGACAGAACCCACACTGTGAAAATAGCACACTCCAAATCAGACTTCAGACCAGTGACAAGTGCAGTACCACAGGGTTCAGTCCTGGGTCCTCTCCTGTTTGGTATCTACTTCTCTGAAGTACAGGCTAACACAGAAGGTCTTTGGCTAGCTAAATTCTCAGATGACTGCAAACTAGGATCCATAATCGAAACTCCTAACGATGTGGACATCCTACAAAAGGGCCTCACTGAGACAGATGCCTGGTGTCAAAGCCATGGTCTCAAGCTCAATGCCAAAAAGTGCATTGTCATCCCCTTTGGTAAAAACTCTGTACCCATGAATTACCACATAGGCAGTAGTCTACTTAACACCAAAAGTGTGATAAAAGACCTTGGGACACAGGTGGACAGTAGTCTCTCCTTTGATAATCACATTGCCACAGTGGTCAGGAAATCCTTCTACATGGCACACCTCATCACAAAAGGTTTCTCATCCAGAAAAAAAGAGGTCATTGTTCCCCTCTACTCATCACTCATTAGACCCATTATAGAGTACAACGCCACTTTTGGTATGCACCTCTCAAGACAGCTACAACAACTGGAAAGGCCGCAAAAATACCTCACAAAGAGGATTACTGGCCTCAAACAGATGCCTTACGGAGACAGTCTCAAAAAACTCCAGCTTTACTCCATCGCATATCGCCTACTCAGAGGCAATCTCTGCCTAACATACAATGCTATGTCAAACCCAGAGCTGTTGGACATGCTCCACTTAAAGAAATCCAAATCCCTCCGAGCTACATGCTCTAGGGACCTAAACCTTGTCACCGCAATAAACAGAACATGCTGGAGGGATAGATTCCTGTCCCAGAGACTTCCCATACTCTGGAACAGACTACCTATCTATGTCAAACAGAGCTCCTCATTAGCACTCTTCAAGAAAAATCTTGATGATTGGATAGGTAATAGGAAATTCACCCCGGGGATCACTTCTGTGGTTCTGCTTGACAGGGGCACAGGAAAATAATTTTCTTGGGTGACGAAAGCCAGAGTACCTTTTTGGCTAGGCTTTTATAGGCCCTAGGGCCAATAGCCCAGTACCTACCTATGAACCTATGAACATATACATATCAAACTGACATATACATATCAAACATTTAAGTGGAGATTCTATTCTAATGCATTTAAGTGGAGATTTTGTTCTAATACAAATCTTAGTCTTGGCAAGTATGCTGAAGACACCTGTGGTTAGAATATGTATATGTGGGTAGCTGGAATAAAAAAAACCTGTGATAGACTTTGAATGTGTGAGATATACATGATAAAACAAATACAAGGAAATGTTATTCTTAGAATTACATATACATATCAAATTGACATTCAATCATCTTGTGAAAACATTCTATGCAAGAGGAACTTGGGGGTTGGCATAATGGTTACTGTGGTTACCTTACAAACACAAGGTGCTGGGTTTGATTCTCACATGGGGTAATTGGCTAGGCTTAAAATGATTAACCTAGTACTTACCTATGAACTTCAAAAGTAATGAGATTTGGCACTGCATAGCCGCAGAAGCAATGGACACCACATTGTCTCACTTACTGCACTGGTATGATTCTCATGTGAGCACTGCCTGTTCTCACTTTGAGGAATATCTTTGGATTAGGGAAAAGGAGGAAACCCTTACAGAAACCCATTTGCTTCAGTACATCAATGATGAAGCAATGTTAACCTTGCTGTACAAGTCTAAAAAGAACTGGCAAATCTGAAGATACCTTGCACTGCAAAGGAAAGGTATTTCATTGTAGCTACTTATTTCTAAGATACTGAAAGAAGCTGTAGGCAGAATTTCAATTTGTGGTCTGTGGTTAGGATTAAGTGTTGCCAGACCCTGAGCAAAGGCACTATTAATATGAAATTATTCTGACTTGCTATTTTGCTTTTTAAAAATGTTTCCTTGCACACAGTAAGGGACCTTTTCATGTACTGCACTGCTCTGCTGACATTGCCTCTGTAAACTGAACCGAATCTGGCTAAAGATGACAATGGAGAGAGTTTATGACAAGGAAAACTGTTCGGATCTCTAGTATACTGATACAGAGGGTTATGTTCAAGGGTACAATGTCCAGAAGTAGCATGTTCCCTGTGTAGAATTACATATCTGATGACGCTGAAAGAAACATCCAGAGTTATTATCTGGGTAGATTCTAGCATGCATAACAGTCTCATGAGTCATACTGCAAACTCCAAACGATCCGGTTCTTCACTCTGCCATGGAAGTTTCATGTGTATCTCTGTGTACAATAGCACAGAAATGACCACTGATGTTATACTCCCAGGGCATAGGAGGAAACACCTGGTTTGAGGTACTTGTGGGTAAGGAAACACTTGTAAGCCTGTCAAAGTAAATATCCCCTTGTTCTTCTGTAGCTATCTTATTCAGCACCTGTATGCACTATGAATAAACTACTTACCCTAAAGTACAGGACATTTTATTTATTTATTTTTTAGCTGAGTGGCTACCACTGGCATACATTTTGTAAAAACCTTTGGATACATGACATACCTAAAGGGAAGAGCACGTCACATTGGACAAGAGATGTAAATAAGTGCTAGTAGTTACAGTACCGCTTCCTCTTCCAAGTCTCTGTCCTACATGACTTTAGGCGACCTACCACTGGACCCCAAAACTGACATCTGTTCAACCCTCCCACATGGGTAACTCTAATATACTGCAGTGGACTGGGAACTCTTGAAAGGCAGACTAAACTTGTGTGTGTATTGGTGGAAGCAAAAATTGGTATGCCTGACTTTGGTTGTTACATTATTGGCTGAAGGATTTTTTTTTGTTTTTGTCACCTCACTCCCCAAATATGATGGTTACAGTGTACAAACACTAGCATGTGTGTCCACAATCCTATGCACACATGCAAACCCGTCTTGTCTTAGGACACCATCCACTTCTGTTCAGTTTTAAGAACCCTGTCTGGAATTAGACTATGTCATTACCAAGGTTCAACCTATACTCAACCAAATAAGGCAACTGGAGCCCCTCCCGGCCTCAGTGGGCCAACTGCTGCTTTCACCTTTGTTCTAATGGTATGTTAAAATAGAGTAACCTGCCAACAAATCAGTGTAGCAACAAAAATGGGTAAAATCCAAAACAGCAAGAAGAAAAAGATACACCAATGCCACAAAACGATGTTTGATAGATTTAATAAGCAATGCTAGTATATACAAGATGCGATAGTACTTTCACAGAAAAAAATAAGCTTCCTCAGGCATCAACCAAATATTCTAACTAAACAGTTTAAATAAGGCTGCTAGATAACACTAATTAACATGTCAGCTGATACAAATTAATTAGTATTTAAAGCTACATTTGTCTATTGCTAAAATTTGCTATCTATATCTATATTAAAAATAATATATAACAGATTACTATCGATATTGCGAAAGGCAAAACATTTGCCATTTGCAGTAATGAAAATAAACACTGAAACCCAACTCTCCACTCCTACACAATGTCAACCCAAATGATTGACACATTTGAGTCAACATTGTCACCGAAAACATCACATGATAGCCGTATAGGAGTTGATGTAAATCAAACTCCTATACGCCAAATCACGTTTTTGCAGGGGGGCAAGCCCCCTTGCACCCCCCCTGTCCTGTTACTAATATATTCCAACTTTGAGATCACACTACAGTGGGGATATGGATGAATTTCCACTGCCCTCTTACCGCAATCTCCGTACATGCAGTCACACACACTTATGCAAATGCACTACTGCATTTGCATAAGTGTCTTCAACTATCCCATAAACTTTTCATTTTGTGCATGACATTCTGATTTTCAGCAGCATATGTGCCGACAGAATGTTGTTCGCACAAATTATAGTAAATCTATAATAACATTATGTATAAAAACATACTTTAAAAAGACACACATAAAAACACATATATGAAAAACATATATAAAAAGCACATACATAAATATATGTATGTCTTTTTAAAGTATGTGTTTATACATAATGTTATATATATATATATATATAGTTTTTTAATATAGCTATAGATAGTAAATTTTAGCAATAGGCAAATGTAGCTTTAAATGCTAATTAATTTGTATCAGCTGGCATGTTAGTTATCTAGCAGCCTTATTTAAACTGTTTAGTTAGAATATTTGGTTGATGGCTGAGGAAGCAGATTTTTGCTGTGAAAGTACTACCATGTCTTGTATGGACTAGCGTTGCTTATTAAATCTATCAAACATCATTTTGTGGCTTTGGTGTAGCTTCTTCTTCTTGTTCTACAGGCAAGCAGCTTACAGTTTGAGACAGCACATCCTACTTGCCTTAGGAAACTGGTAGTCTGGAACACAGAACAGAAATATCCTGTCCAGTCTCAAGTTATTAACCCAGTTTTGTAATTTATATCTAAAAATAAGATTGTCATACAGACAAGCCATGAAAACAGGTTTAAATGTCCTCTGGAAAATTAATAAGGTGTACATAATCTGATTTCTATATCAGATACAGCCAACATGGTTACCAGACTATTGTAACAGTCATAATGTAAAATGAGGAGGCTGTAACTTTGCTCACCACAGTCAAAGTTGCCTCTGAAAAGAAGCTGTGTGTGCAGTGGATTTATCCAGTTTAACATTTTTATTTATGTATTTTGTTAATTGGGTAGAGAGAGAGAGACTCATTTATAATAGTAAAGAAAAAAGTTATGAACTCACCATAACCTTCCATCTGTGTTGTTGATCTTCATTCTTTCCTCTCAAATGGGTTTGAATCCAATCCATCAGATCAGACTCAGCTGATGGTACAGCACACAGCCACCAGATCTCTGGAGCTTCTCCCTTACCCACAAAGCACCTTGCCAACTACCTCAGATCTTGTTTGCTGCTATATAGCATAAGAGGATAGGGAGAAATATGGGAAGTTATATACAGATTCATATAAACATGTAAATGGACCTATTCAGAGACTATGTAACTGCTCGTTCCTCCAGAAGTCATGGACGAGGGTAGGTGGGATGGAATGTGAGAAAAGAATGAAGATCGATTACACAGGTGGAACATTATGGTGAGTACATAACTTCTTTACCTGATGTTGTCAATTTTCATTCTGTCTTCACATATGGGGCAGCATCTCTAGCTACTTGAATCCAGGGTGTACTCAAGGAAGGATATTCTTGAGCACCACAGAACCAAATGATGCCCTACCTCTGAAGACCAGATCCAATTTATAATGAGTGAAAAAGGTATGAGGAGTAGCCCAAGATGCTGTTCACAAATGTCATCCATAGACATCCTAGATTGAAAAACTGTGGAAGTAGCAAAAATCTAGTGGAGTGTGCTTTCAATAGATATGTAAGAGAAATGCCTAATTTATTATAGACAAAGGAGATGCAATTTGTTAACCACTTTGACGGACTAATTTTAGAAACCGATTTTCCCAGTTTTGGTCCAGAGAAGGAAACAATTAGTTGGTCTGCTTTCTTGATTTTTTTCTGTTCTATGTAGATAGAAATGCAACTGTCTGTGAACATCCAGTAAATGTAAGATACATTCTCCTTTGTGGTAAATTTAGGAAAAAATACTGGCAAATTGATAGAACTATTTATGTTGGATTCTGATACCACCTTTGGAAGAAAGGACAGTTTGGTACACAAAGTCACTCTCTTTGTGAAAAAACAAGTAAGGAGGTTATTAGATAGTGCTTGGAGCTCAGAAATTCTTCTTGCAGAAGTGATGGCAACCAAGAAAATGGTCTTCCTTGAGAGAAATTTAAGGTCACATGTAGCTGCTGGTTCAAAGCGAGCTTGTGTGTGAGACTGCAGCATTACATTTAGGTCCCATGGAGGTGTAGGGTCTTTAAAAGGAGGCTTCAGAAGGAGTGTCCCTTGTAAGAAAGCCTTGCTCAACTTGCAAAAAGCTGTAGGTGTGCCATTCAATCCTGTATGGTAATTTGAAATTGCTGCTAACTGTACCCTAATGGTTGAGGTACTAGCATCATTTTGAAGTATTTGAGCAAGGAAATCTAAGAGTGATAAATACAAGCTGAAAAGGGGTCAAGTTTATATTGCTGACCCTAAATGGCAAACTTTTTCCATTTACTAGAATATGTTTTCCTTGTTGAGGGTTTATGGAAAGACAGAATTATACAGACAGGTGATGAGAGCATAGATTGTCTGGTTACTAAAGGAACTGGAGAAACCAAGCAGTCAGCTTGATGTTTGGTATATCCTGATGTTACATGCCCGTCAGGTGAGACATGAGGTCCAGAGTCAGATCTAGGTTCCTTGGTGGTTGAACCAGGTGAGGCCACAAGAAGGGAAACCAAAACTTTCAAGGCCAACAGGGGACAATGAGGATCACTGTGCTCTTTGGCCTGGCAGCTTTCTGCAGAAATTTTGGATTCAAAGGGGTTGGTGGATATGCATAAAGAAGACCGGGAGGCGAATCGTGAAGTAGAACATCCGTGACTGTCTCAGTGGAGGAATTAGGGCAAAGTAGTTGCTGCCCTTGTTGTTTAGGGGAGAGGCAAAAAGATTGCAGCATGACTGGCCCCATCAAGGAAAAATCTCATCCGCCACTTAGAGTGAAAGTAGTATGCATCTGCTCAGTTTGTCTGCAGTCATGTTGGATCTCCCTGGAATGTGCATCGCTAAAAGAAAGCTGTCTGAAGAGATCACCCACTGCCAGATCCTAAGGGCTTCTCGACACAATGGGCAAGTTCTGATTCCCCCCTGTTCTTTGATGTACCAGATGACTGACATGTTGTCCGTTTGAATTGCAATCGTCCCAGAGGGAAGAACATCTTGAAATGCCTGCAACACCAAGAACACACCTCTCTTCTCTAGTATATTTATATGGAAATTGACCTGTTCAGGGTACCAAGTACCCTGGACTGTCTTCCCCAGATAATGCACCTCACCCTATCTGGGAAGCATCCGTGGTCCCTGTGGCCTTAAGCTGTTGGGGAATGAATGGATGGTCATGGAGCAAGTGATCAAACTGGATCCACCAATAAAGATCTCTTCTGCACGTGTTGGTAATTTTTATCTGATATGACATTGATTGATGGAATATTGACCACTGGGTATCCAGCATCCACTGTAAAATCTGGCAAACAGAACTAAGGTTATCACTGCAACCATGAGGCCCAGAGTTCAGAGGACTGTGCGGGCTAAGACTGATGTATTGTCTTCAATCTTCTTGACCTGTGACCTTATAGTTAGAAGTCCGTGAGGTGGAAGGGATGCAATGGCTGTATTTGTGTTGAGCAGTGCTCCAATAAATTCCAGTGTAAAATTTGGTTGGAGTTGTGATTTGCTGCAGTTTATGGTTATTCCTAGGAAAGCATAGATGTGGAGAACTCATCTCTTGACTGTATGAGTTGATGCCTGGTTAGAGTGGTAATGAGCCAGTTGTCCAGGTAGGGAAACACCCAGAATCCCTGCAGTCTGAGGTATGCTGCTACTACTGCTATGCATTTAGTAAACACCCTGGAGCCTGTGGTGAGTCCAAAGGACAGTATTCTTGAATGGGTAATGACTGGCTCCCAGCCAGAAATGTAGCAACCTCCTGGACTGCCTGTTCATTTTTATGTGATAGGGGGTGTCCTGGAGATCTATCAAGCACATCCAGTCATCGTTGTCTAGAAAAGGGAGAATGGACTGAACCATGACTATCCAAAGCTTGGTTCATTGGACAGATTTGTTTAGATTTGTGAGATCCAAAATTGGTATCCAGTCCCCTGTCTTTTTTGGCACTAAAAAGAACCTTGAGCAAGTTCCAGATCCTATCTGGCCTGGTGACATCTCTTTGATGACTCTTTTCTAACAGCTTTCAAATCTAAATTGCTGCTCGATCCCTCTGACTGGGTGGAACACTGGGGATTTTCCTGGGAATTGTGGGTGGAAGGTGTAAAGCTGTGTGCATGTGTTGTAACTTTAAGAAGCATTTCAAGGACAGCACATGCATATAAATAGCAAGCACATGCTAGCTTCAGTGCCATTTTGAGAGTGCAGCCAGACAGTAAGCATGTATGCGTGTGACAGCGAATTTGTTTATAAGCTTATCTAAGTTAAAGTTATTAAGCCTCAATCCTGATGTGTTTGTACATAATAAAGCTGCCTGAACAGAACCCACTGATGTTCATCTGTTTTATCCTGACCAGACAAGCAACATGGTGTCAGAAGTGGGATTCCAGAGACTGCTTTTCAAATATTTGAGGCGCAGAGTTAACAGTGAAGGTAAATTAAGTAAACTGAGTACAAAAGAGGGTCAGAAATGAACTATAGGTAATGAAAACTTGCACAAATGATTTATTGTATCAAAAAGATAAGACAGAGCATTACAAGGGCACAGAATGTATTATTAAGCAAGCGAGAGGCACAAAAAGTTTATTAGTTAAACATGTTTGAAATTAAAACATTTGATAAAATGATTACCAGAAAAGCACATAAGGGATTTGGAATTACCTTGGAATTGCAAAATGGCCATGTTTAGAGTAAAACAAGCACAAGAAAAGTATAATGGGCATGAAAGAGATTGAACGACCAAAACAAATATAATAAAGGGCAAAAAGGGCACATTAAGCATAAGTAAGGCAAGGCGACTCTATGTTTTTGGCAAATTACTATGTTTTGGCATAAACTACTGTTTTGCATTGATTGAAGCTAATCAGGGCATAACTAGAGTTATTTGAAGTATCTCAAAATGTATAAAAGTACTTACAGTTTGTGCTTATTACTGTGCATTTATTCTGAAGAGTTTATGTGTGTGCAAAGTGCAACTATTTCATAAAGTGCAGTCAAAATACAGCCAATTTTAAATGTTTCTTGTGTTGGGTGTGTCTGTTCACAGAGTGCTGCCATTACAGAGTGTTTCTTGCACTGTACAGAGTTATTTAGCAAAGCACAGCCATTTTGGGAAAGTTTCAGTATGCTGTGTACTGCTTATTCGCAAAGTACAGTTACTTTGAAATGTTTTTTTTTATTTTGAGCTTCTTCTGCCCAGTTTATTCGCATAGTGCAGTTATTTTGAAATGTTTCTTACAATGATAAGAGGTGATTTCTTACAGTACAGTGATTTCAAGAGTATGCTTGTGCCCGGGAGACTTATTTTGCAAAGTTTAGTTATTCAGAAGTTTGCTGTGCTATTGGGCATAGTTACAAGTACTGTCATACATTTCAGGAATATGTACAGTACATATGTGTGTGTTCATGCATACTTGCAAAAGCCTTCACTGATATGTGTTAATATGGCAAAGACATTTTGCAGACCTGCTCCACTTGTATTTGATCAGAATATTGCAGAGAAAAAGAAGTTATGTACTCACTATAACAGTCCATGTTGGTAGTCCATCTCACCCTTCATTTTTACATATGGGTTCGGCGCCAATCCTCGGCTCCGACTCGGCCGATTTTCAAGCTCGAAAACTTCTGGTTGGCTCGTGGCTAAGCAGGTATCCCATGGTGCACCAGTGCAATCCCCAGATCTTGTTTGCTGCTCACTAGCAATAGAAAGAGATAGAAAGAAAGAAAGAAAGAAAGAAAGAAAGAAAGAAAGAAAGAAAGAAACCCTTAACCAACAAGCCAATACTAAAGGGTCGCCAACCAAGAAATTTATAATATTACCTCCAGATCTTCCAGGATGGGGGCAGGAGGGATGGTTGGTAAAAATGAAGGGTGAGATGGACTACCAACATGGAACGTTATGGTGAGTACATAACTTCTTTATGTTAGGTAGTCCAATCTCACCTTCATTTTTACATATGGGACAGCGTCCCTAGTGCCTAATTCTTGGGTGGATCACTGGAAGATACTCCTGAGCACCATGGAGCCAAAGGATGCTCTACCCCTAGAAGCCAAATCTAACTTATAATGAGTAATAAAGGTGTGAGGGGTAGCCCACGTAGCTGCCGCACAGATATGATTAATTGGTACCCTGGCTTGGAAGGCTGCAGAGGTAGATAGAGACCTGGTAGAGTGAGCTTTGATCCTGTGAGGTAAGGGTCTGCCCTCCGAGCTGCAGATGAAAGCTATGCAACTCAAAATCCAGTTAGACAATGTCACCTTAGAAACTGTTAAACCTAATCTGGAATCAGAAAAGGAAACAAACAATTGATCTGACTTCCGAAATTCTTTCATCCGTTGCAAATAGAAACGCAGCTGTCTGTGAACATCCAATTGGTGAAAACAGTATTCCACTGCATTGCTATGATTGGGAAAGAAGACTGGGAGTTCAGTGGACTGGTTCAATGTGGCAGAAGAACAAACTTTGGGGACAAATGAAGGATTGGTATGTAAAGAAACCCTGTCTTTTTAAAAAATTAAATAAGGTGGTTTAATAGACAGGGCATGTAGCTCAGAAACACGTCTGGCTGATGTAATAGCTACCAAAAACACAGTCTTCCAAGACAAATACTTTAAGGAAGCTGAATGAGACGGTTCAAAAGGAGGGGATTTTAGTTCGGACAACACAAAATTTAAGTCCCAAGAAGCTACAGGTTCCTGTAAAGGTGGTCTCAGCAAGGTGGCTCCTCTCAAGAAGGTTTTACATAGCTTATGTGACATAAGGTTAACATTTGCAGATCCCAAATAAAAATGTGACATAGCTGCCAATTGTACTTTGATGGTGGCTGCGGCAGATCCCTGCTGAAAAAGCTCTGAAAGGAATTCCAGAATTACAGGAATGGGAGCGGTGTAAGGATCCACATTCATTTTCTATGCCCAAATAGAAAACCTTTTCTACTTACTGTCATACAGTCTTCTGGTTGATGGTTTGTGTGAGGATAAAAGAATATGGAACACTGACGATGAAACATCATGAAGCCTGACTAGAGATGGAACTGGATCAGCCAAGCTGTCAATTTGAGGGTGTGGAGAGAGGGGTGTAGCAAACCTGACATGTAGGTCAGTAGATCTGGAACTGGGTCCAGGATCCAAGGATCGTCCAGGAGAAGAGGCTCGAGGAGGGGAAACCAGACCTGATGAGGCCAGTAAGGGGCAATGAGGATCAACTTGCTTCCTAGTCGGTTGGCTTTCTGTATCACTTTAGAGATTAGAGGAAAGGGAGGGAAGGCATAGAGATGTCCAGTGGGCCAATCGTGTACCAGAGCATCTCTGGGTGCTTCCCCTGGAGGGGGGATTAGGGAAAAATAACTGCTGCACTTGGCATTGACTGGACTGGCAAAAAGGTCGCAGCAAGGTTGTCCCCATTTTACGAAAACCTGTTCCACTATTTCCCATTTCAGAGACCACTCATGGGGCAGCAGGATTGCCTGGCTCAGCTTGTCGGCTATCATGTTGGTTGTCCCCGGAATGTGCATTGCCACCAGAAAGCACTGGGAAGAAATCACCCATTTCTAAACTTGCATGGCTTCTCGACAGAGTGGGTAAGATCTGGTACTGCCCTGTTTGTTGATATACCACACAACCGACATGTTGTCTGACTGTATCGCAATCGTCCCTGGAGGACGAAGGTTCTAAAGTGCTTGCAATGCCAGAAGCACCACTCTCATCTCCAGAACGTTGATATGCAGATGAGCCTCGTGTTCTTGCCATGTGCTGTGGACCATCCTACCCAGATAATACCCCCCCACCCGACCTGGGAGGCATCCATGGTCACAGTGGCAACGGGTTGGGCAGGCACAAAGGGAGCTCCTGTGAACAAATATTTGGGGGCTAGCCACCAACGAAGGTCCTTTTTGCATGATTCTGTCAGCAGAATAGAGTGATTCAGCTGTAGGTATTGGAACGACCACTGGGAGAACAGGAGCCATTAAAGGATTTTCATATGCAACCTGGCTAGAGGTATTAACAAAATAGTTGAGGCCATCGTTCCAAGAAATGAAAGAATCCACTTTGCTTTGACCTTCTGAAGTGGGAGAAGTTGCTGAACTTGTAAGATGAGGTTTTGTTCTCTTTTGGTGGGAAGACGAACTGTCATATCCACTGTGTCTACCTCTGCGCCTATAAAAATCACAGATTGCGAGGGCAGTAATGCAGATTTTTCCCAATTTATGGAGATCCCCAGTTGAGCACAAAGCTGGATGGTGATGTCCCTGTTTTGGAGAAGTAGATGTCTGGTGGGGGCAGTCAGGAGCCAGTCGTCTAAATACGGAAACACCTGGAATCCCTGACCTCAGGTGAGCTGTCACTACTGCCATGCATTTGGTGAACATCCTGGGGGCTGTGGTGAGACCAAAGGGCTGAGCACGAAACTGATAATGGCTGTCTCCCAGCCGGAAGCACAGATACCTCCTTGATGCCTTGTCCATTTTTATATGGTAGTAGGCGTCTTGGAGATCTAGAGAGCACATCCAATAGTCTTTCCCTAACAATGGGAGTATCAACTGCAGTGTTACCATCCGAAACTTGTCCTTTTTCAAGGATTCATTTAATCTGCTGAGGTCCAATTTGGACTTCAATCTACAGCTCGTTTTGGAACGAAAAAGAACCTGGAGTAAGTTCTGGATCCTATCTGGTCTGCTGGCACAGGCTGGATGACTCTTTTTGAGAGCAACTTGTTGATCTCCACAGTTACCTGATCCCTGTGATTGGGAGGAACATCTGGGATCTTCTTGTCAACAAACGGTGGAAGGGAAAAGGGTACAGTATATCCTCTGGTAACGACTCTTTGTACCCATTTGTCTTGGGTTAAATTTAGCCAGGCTTCTGGATATAAAGAGATGCGACCCCCGACTGGCCCCAGAAAAACGCAGTTGGGCCCCATATCAGGAGCGCTGATAAGGCTACCCTCGAAAGGAACCATGGTCTTGTTGGTATTGTGGACTGTCCCTGCCTCTAGGGCGATGTCTACCATTTCCTCCTCCTCTGCCTCTGAAGGAGGATTCACTCTGTGTGTCTGGAAAGGCCCTCTGGGACTTTTTGAACCACATCTTACCTCCCCTTTGACCTTTGGGGATTGGTCGAGAGAGGACGGTAAAACGGACTCCCACGGCAGAGAGAGTCTTTCCTTCCTGTTCACACCGAGTGAGTGTATCTTTCACTTTGGAACCAAACAAGGAGGAACCATCAAATGGGGCGTTGGTGAAGGTGGACTTGAACGGCTCTGCAAAATTACACAAGCGCATCCAGGAGTGGCACCTAAGGACAACTCCTGAACCCGCTGCTCTGCTCACTCCATCAGCTGCATGAGCTATGAGCTGCATGGAGGAGTTAACCACGGAATTTAGGGTGGACAACTGAGCAGAGATCCTATCCAGGACTCCCTCAGGACAAGCTCCCTGTATGGAATCTCCTAATTCCTTGAGGAGATCCCTCTGCAACCTCGTGAAATGGGTAAGATAGTTCAGGGATCGAAGTGTAAAGGCCGCTAAACTAAATACGCTCTTCCCAAATCTGTCCATCTGTCGAGACTCCTTGTTTGGCGGATGTACAGAGGAAGAAGTCTCCGCCAACTCCTTCTTCGTGGCTGCCGCCACCAACATGGCATCTACGGGAATGCCCTTAGACAAGAATTCTTTTCCAGGAGTGGCAGACAGGAACTTATTTGGTCTTCTAGGTACTGGCTCCACAGCATTGGGAGTATCCCACACCTTTTGACTAACCAGATCCATTAGCTCGTCAAAAAGTGGAGACACCCAACAGGAAGAGGGTTGAGACCCGGAAGCCTTCAGGTACACTGACTCCTCATCAGAAGGGTTGACAGTGGGCCAGTCGCACCTCTGTTTAAGGATCTCTAGAACAAAGGAGACAACATCAGAGGATGACTTAGGGGACCCCTCCGACTTATCGAGGTCAGCGTCTGATGTCAGAGACTCATCCTGGGAGTCAATATGCTTCCTCTTGCATAGTCTCTTCCACAGGGGCTCCTCAAAAGGACCTTCTGAGGATGCCCCTAAAGAGTGGGGGCCACCAGACAGCGGCTCCTAAGGCTGTGGGTCTCTGCTGTCTCCGGAGAGAGTAGGGACTGAGACTGAAGTGGGAGCCCTGGGGGGAAGAGTGCTTGTACCACTGGCAAGGGCTGTAGATTGTGACAGCACACTCCTCATCACCTCAAAAGCAGATCTCTCCAGCTCCGAAGACCATCCCCACTCCAAAGAGACAAAGGACGGTGCCGGAGCCAGAGCCATTGGCTCCGAGATAGATGTAGGGTCCGAGCTCACCCTGACAGACGCACTGAGAGAAAGGCTCGGAACCTCGGCGCCGACAGAAGAGCTTCGGTCCCTGGACATGACGAATGGAGCCGAATGTGTTGGAGCTGAACTTGGCTCCAATGCAACAGCAAGAGGAGCCGGAAATGTGGGTCCCTCCACTGGTAACAAGCACTCCAGCTCCAAAACCCCAACATGGCTCGGAGGAGGAATGATGGATGGAGACTCGAGTGGTTCGAGTGGATCTGGGGCCGATTGGGTCAGAGCCAACAAAAACATAGGCAGGGCAGATGACTTGAGGAGTCTCAGTACTACCCTCTCCACATCTTCTTCCGAAAGACTCCTGGAAGACCTGGAAGATAAGGTTGGGGATCTTGACCTAGCAGGCACTGGAAATTTGACCATCACAGGGAACAGCTGGGACTCTACAGACCGGCTCCAAAAAGTAGAGTCAACTATCTGCAAGGATTCAGCAGTTGGCACCAAAGTATCTGTGACCGACTCCGAAACCACCATGCTCTCCTTCGGCTCCAAAGACTGAGGAGTCAAGGAGGCAGGTTTTATTAATTTGGCAGGTGGCTCCTAAACAGTAGCCGGTGCCGGAGAAGGCCTTTTTGAACTTTTAGATTTTGAGCCAGATCTTGACTTAGATGAAGAAGCCAAAGAACCAGACAAAGCTTCCTTGAAGGTTGGCTTCAAAAGACCCCTGAGTATCAGTTTGTTCTTTCTCTCATGCAACACTCTAGGAGAGAAAGTATGATAGAACAAACATGATTCTTGCAAATGGTTGGCTCCCAAACAGTAGACACAGCTACTGTGGCGATCGGTCAAAGACATTTTCTGGGAGCACTTCATAACATTTTTTAAACCCAGAGGGTTTGTGCTCCTTGCTATCCTTAGACATTGCAACCCACAAGCTATCAGAAGGAAGACAAGAAAATGACTGAGGACTAGGTCCTCTAACTAAAATGGGCCTAGCCCTACAGACTAATTACACGAGGACTAGGTCCTCTAAGTTAAACGGCCCTAGCCTGGTGTAAGATAGAAACCTAGATTTTCCACTAAACACTAGACAGATTCAGCCACACAGGAGAATATTTCAATTAAAATACAGTGGAAGCAACACGAGGACTAGGTACTCTAAGTTAAATGGGCCTAGCCCTGTGAAGAACCAGTTCTTCTAATTTAAACAGACCAAGAAGGCACAGCACACACACACACACACACACACACACACACACACACACACACACACACACACACACACACACACACACACACACAAGGGTAGCAATTAACAAGTGTAAGAAATTAAGACTTTAGCGGGTCCCTGCTAAAGACCACCAGTCAACAATAATCGCTTGACAGGAAATAATAGGAGCCCCTATTGAATAAAAAGGGTGAACTCACCAAACTAATTCTCTAGTGAAGAAAAAAATCAAGTGCGTCTAACTACTGAATACAGGAAACTACTATACTAGACACACAAAGCCACAAGGCAATTTAGGTAAAACATAACTGTAATAACAGGAAAAAAGGCGAAACTGCCAAAACTAACTGTCTAGGCAAAGCACAATTGTGCCTAACTACTGGCACACAGGATACTACTAATAAGGTCACACAACAACCACAAGACAATAAAGATAATTCCTATAATGTATACATTCAATAATTATGCAAAGATACTAGAATAATGAAAAACTGCAAAAACTTAGCCAGAACCAAGAGAAGCACATCCGTCGAAAACTCGTCGATGCGGCAAACAAGATCTGGGGATTGCACTGGTGCACCATGGGATACCTGCTTAGCCACAAGCCAACCAGAAGTTTTTGAGCTTGAAAATCGGCCGAGTCGGAGCCGAGGATCGGCTCTGAACCCATATGTAAAAATGAAGGTGAGACTGGACTACCTATGATTTGGAGAATATTTGAGCAAGAGTACAATATTTTTATACAAGCAGTTTATTCTGACAAAGATGCATGCACCAAGGCATTAATTTTGCTAAACCTAGCTGGGTCACGGGCCATTGAGAGAGAATGTTCATTTTTGTATGCACCAGCAGTATATGAAGGAGAAGGGGAAAACTGGCATATTGTTGTACAGGCTGAATCAAGGGAAGACCCAGAGTGTTTGAAACACAAATTCAGGGAAATGTGCAACCTCAAGACAAATGCTACATTACAGAGGCATTTGTTTTACACAAGAGATCAAAAGCCAGGAGAAACGTTTGCAGCTTATATTACTGACCTGAGAAACAAAGCTAAAATGTGTAGGTTGGTGGCTTAAAAGATGAGTTAATAAAGGACAGGCTTGTGTGTGGTATTAACAGTGCTGAAGTGAAAAGGGTTTTGCTTTGTGACAGCGATTTAAAGATGACCAAAACTATCGAGATTTGTCAAATCCATGAAGTTACAGAAAGGCACACAAGTGTGCTTGCAAGTGATAAGAGCATGGTTTCAGCAGGTTCCAGAGCAAATGTAGACAGCATGCAACACATGGCTAGCAGAAGCAGGCCTAACCACATGGCAGCTGTAACCCCTGTGGGTGTAGCAGGTAAAATCCATAGTTTTCCAGTAAGTTCTAAGACTAGTTCAGCGAGAAGGACAAGTTCAGTGCAGTACAAGGGTGAGTCAGCAAAACACAAATCAAGCTTTATTTTTAACTATCACAATTCTGGAGCCAATCATGAGTCTAAAAGAAAGAACGTGCTTAGCATTTGGTCAGCAATGCCACAAGTGTAAAAAATGGAACAATTTTCAAAAGTTTTGCAAATCAAGTAAACCTCACACAGTTATAAAGAAGGGTCACTTAAAAAAGCAAGTTGATCACATAGAGAGCTGCAAAACCTACTTTCTATGTAGATGGTGTATCAGTAATTGGTGAAAAGGTTGATGGAGTAGATTTGCTGGCAAAGAATGAAGTGTTTTGTACTCCCCAGATCAAGGGTAAATCCACCATGGTCAAAGTTGACACTGGTTCAAAGTCTAATGTTATGTCAGCAGACACATTCGCTGAAGTGAGAGCTGGTGAGCAACTTAATGTGGCCAGTTGTGTGAAACTTGTTGCTTATGGAGGTGAAGAAATTCAAACCAAAGGCTCAGTAGTGCTTTCATGTTATTTGGCTAGGAACTGCTACAGCTTACTATTCTGTGTAGTCTGAAGACCTGTACAGTCACATATCTCAGTTTCAATTTTACTATTTTCTCACAGTATGCTGATATTTTCGATGACAAGTTAGGCAAACTTCCAGATGTGTATTCTATGAAGTTAGACCCAGCGGTCAGTCCAGTGATCAGATCACCAAGAAAAGTTCTGATAGCTATGCAGGATAAAGTCAAAGCTCAGTTGGATAAAATGGTGCAGAAAGGTGTAATCTGTCCAGTTACAGAACCAACTGAAAGGGTGTCGTCCATGGTAGCAGCCCACAAAAAAGGCTCAGATGAAATCAGAATAATCATTGACCCAAGAGATTTGAAGAAGACATTATAGAGACCATATCATCCTATGCGTACAGTTGAGGAAGTTGCAGCCCTAATACCGAATGCCACTGTTTTTTCTGTTTTGGATGCAAAAAGTTCATTTTGGCAAGTGATGCTTGATCGTAAATCTTCACTACTGACTACTTTCAGTACCCCCATTTCAAAGGTATAGATTCCTCAGGATGCCAAAGAAGACATTGTAGAGACCATATCATCCTATGCGTACAGTCAAGGAAGTTGCAGCCCTAATACCGAATGCCACTGTTTTTTCTGTTTTGGATGCAAAAAGTTCATTTTGGCAAGTGATGCTTGATCGTAAATCTTCACTATTGACTACTTTCAGTACCCCCATTTCAAAGGTATAGATTCCTCAGGATGCCATTTGGAATAAATTCTGAAAGTGAAGTCTTTCAGTGTGCAATGGAGCAAAGTTTTTCGGGTTATCCTTGTGCCATAATAGTAGATGATTTATTGGTTGGAAGCAATGGTGAAGCAGAACATGACAGAAGCCTTAAGAAAGTTCTAGACAGAGCACGTGAAATGAACTTGAAACTCAATCCTCTGAAGTGCAAATTCAGACTACCAGAAGTTACATATGTAGGTCATTTATTGACTAGTACTATCTTTTGACCAGACATGTCCAAGCAAGCAGCCATTCTAGAGATGCCAGCACCAGATAATGTTCAAGCTCTACAATGTTTTCCTGGTATGGTCAACTATTTAGGCAAATTTATACCATATAGACTTCAGTGAGTTAACAGCACCTTTGAGAGAGCTAACACGCAAAAATATTACATGGTCTTGGTTGGAACAGCACCAGAAAGCATTTGAAGATCTTAAGCAGAAAACTGCCACCCCACCCACACTAAGATACTATGATGTCAGTAAACCAGTAACTCTTTCATGTGATGCTTCAAAATTTGGTCTTGGCCCAGTTATTCTTCAAGAAGGCAGATCAGTAGCCTATGCATCTAGAACTGTTATTCAAACTGAAATGCAATATGCTCAAATTGAGAAAGAGCTTTTGTCAATAGTATTTGCATGTTCTTTTGTACAACTGGAGAATGTTTGTTTCACTTAAGGACCAAAAAAACGGTTGTTCTATCAAAAGAAGCATTGATGAAATTGGACTTGAATGGCTTTCCAAAGTCGCATAAATGCATCCAGGCATGTCTCCTCAAGGAAATACCTGAAACCACAGCTCTTGAGGTTCCTTCTGCTATGCTAGAAATTAACTTCATGGAACTATTAGAAATAGCCTGTAGGTTGCCAGCTGATAAGTTACTGAATCTTTAACCTCTGCAGATATGGTTCCTGAGAGAGTATTTGATAACTCTTTGGTCAAATCTCTCTGGGGTCTAACAAAATATGCCAGATAGTTCAGCAATCATAATGCAAAAGTCACTGAAGCAAAGAAATGCTTCCCCAGTCTGTCCATTACCCATGATTCCCTGTTTGGGGGGTGGACAGTGGAACTTTCATTGGCTACTTCCTTCTTTGTGGCCACTGCAGTGACCGTGGCATCAACTGGAACCCCTTTTTCCAAAAATGTCTGTTCACAGGTGTTGCTATTATCCTGTCTGGTCTTAGTGGTATTGGCTCTATGGAGTCGGGCTCCTTATATGCTGAGGCCCTTTACCTCCTTTTTCAATGCAATTGAGGGAGACGAATGGGAGTACCATCGAGCCATTTGTACTAAACACACATCTCCCAATAAAGAACAGATTGAGGAGCAGAGGTCGGAAAGCTCCTGCACGATACAACCAGACAACAGCAACAGGTCAAACAGGCATAAAAACCCGCAGCAGAAAACAGAGGGGCTGGTAGTGAACCTCTCCTCATTTGAACTAACAGGTGTGCATTTAGCAGTTTTAAATAGAGGTTTATCATTTATACCGACACAGAGAACTGAGATGGTTGATTTAATAAAAGAACTAAAATTATTCGGTAGGACATTGACTCTTAAAATAATTTTTAAAAATACAGATGATATGCACTTTAATTGTTATAAGAAACCTAGTAGTTTTATACCAAAACCACATCCTATGGTAGAGTCATTTATATCTGTTTGTGAAAAAGAGATACGTGAAGTTTTTGAGCATGATAGACCAAAACATTTTTATAACTTAAGCAGAGATGAAATGGCTGCATTAAATGAACTACACAACTTGAAATCTATTGCAATTAGACCAGCAGATAAGGGCGGAGGCATTATTATCATGGATAAAAGTTTTTATATACAGCAAAGATGACTTTACTATCTGATGTTGAAACATATGTACAGATTAATAATACTATCTTAAAAGGAATATTAGATAGGATTGAATTTTATCTTTTTGACGTGTTGATGACGAATATGTTCTCAGAAGAACTTTTTAAATACTTTACAATAGAACATCCTACTATTCCTATTATATATGGATTACCAAAAATTCATAAGAATTTAATGTGCCTCCCCTATAAGAACCATAATCTCTAGTAAAGGCTGGGCCACAGAACCACTGTCAGTTTTTATAGAAAAGAACTTGCACCCTGTTTTAGATACATGTAACGCAATTTTAAAAGATACCAAGACCTTTTTACAGAAATTATATACAGAGACAAAGGGATTACATCAAGATTTTTTGTTAGTTACACTTGATATTAATTCTCTTTTTACAGTCATTCCTAACCAATGGGGTATTGAAAGGATTCGATAATTACTTATTGAAAAGCAATCATTCCCCAATGACAAAGTTGGAATGATATGTGGATTATTAGAAATAGTCTTGGAGAATAATGTTTTTAATTTTGGTGAACATTATTATTTACAAAAGATAGGCGTAGCTATGGGCACTGCCTGTGCCAATAGCTACACCAATCTAGCTTTGGTGCAGTGGAAAAACATGTTTATTGCAAGGACATGAGTATAGCAAACGTGTTATGGTATGTACGGCTCGTGGATGACCTCTTTATTTTACGGGGGAAGTCAGAAACTGAATTAAAAGACTTCATAGATTATGTGCATACTACAACTTTTTTGAAATTTACTTATAAATATTCTTATGATAAAATCAAATTCCTGGATGTTATGGTTCAAAAATCTGGGTTAAAGGATAATGAAAACTAGTCTATGCAGGAAACCGACAAGGAAAACTTGTTTACTGCATAAAGGTAGTATGCATCCCAGACATGTTAGCAGAAATGACCTAAAAGGACAGATGATTAGGAACATGAGAATACATAACAGTGACAGTGAGCTTATGCAAGCAACTGAAACACTGATGGATGAGTTTAACAGCAGAGGCTATTCTAAATCTGAAATAGATTTATGTGTCAATGAAGCACTTGCTGAAAGAGGGAGCAAAGGTCGTCCTTATTTCTCAGAGGGAATAGGAAACCAAGAGACAAAGGACAGACAACAAAATGACATGAGACTGTGTTTTCCTATTACCTTTACCAGTGATATAAATGTGTTCTGTGATGTTTTTAAAAAGAATTGGAATATTCTAACTGCATCCAAGGATTTGGAAACGATGATAGACTCAGTACCACACTTTTCCTTCATTAACAAAAAGTCTTTAAAAGGGCAGTTATGTTATAAATCACACAATGTCATACATTAGGTTACATCACAGAGGACATTTTTTCTTGCAATGCCTTTTTTCATCCAGTCAACAAATTCAGAATAGAAGCAAATATGTATGCAGATTGTAAAACTAATAATATAGTATATTTCAGGTTTTGTCAGATATGTAAAGCATATTATATAGGTAAAACAAATAGGATGTTAAAAGAACGGATTTTATAACATACTAGAGACATTGCGACAGGTAAAGAAACTAATGCTCTAGCCAAACATATTCTAAAAGAAGGGAAACACCATAATTTTAAATTTTTTGTGCTTGAGGTAGTTAAGGAAGGCTTAAGAGGAGGTGACATAAAAAACAGAACGGAAGAATCTGAACAAAAGTGGATAATAAAACTGAATGCTGATAAGCACCCAGGTATAAATGATGCAGTATCACTTAAACCTTTCCTAAAGGCCCGACATCTGAAACATTAAACAGATGCTGATGCCCTTGCATAAAATTGTTTAAATATATCCATGCTTTATTATGCAGTATGTTGCCCTTGGTCTATATTCCTCCCAAATGAATTCAAGCGTATATTAAATAATTTAATTTTTGTCTGTCAAGATGGTCAAGACTTTGCTAGGAGGTTTTATTATAACAATATGAATATACATGCATTTTATAGACAAGCTTTATTAATTTTTCATAAGTATACATTTATCTTTATATTTTTATACATATACATATATATTTGCATATATTTTTTATATTCTTATGTATAATATTATATAATGTGTTGCTTTTTTTAAGATAGAACCTGATACAATGTAATACCAATGGCTAAGAAGTGTTGGTTTTTAAAAAAGGTTTTTACTGAAAGGAATCTTTATGTAAATTACTTACAGCTTTAAGTAGGTAATTATGACTAATTAACTGCAATGTGTTAATAGGTAAAGCTTTAAAATGGTTGGTTAGATAGTTTGACATTGTAATACAGTCTGAAGAAGCGATCTGGGTAGATTGCGAAAGCGCTTCTTTTTGTTTAATAAAAGGTAAATCTGTCGTGGAACTCTGTAACTTCTTTATTCTACAAGTACAAAAGAAGACTGAAGAAAAACAGACAAAAAGATTATAATCCTCAAGTACAGTAGAGGAGAAGAGGAGGCAAGGAAATACCAAGAATGGTATGATGGCAATACGATGAAGTCATAAAGGCAAGGGAGAATACAGAAAAGAAAAAAAAGGTTACAAATGGATGAGCAATAGGCTCTACAGGACCTCTCCAAAGCATTTATTGGACAACTGCCTTTAGTCTTATCACTTACTCACTGCATACAACACAAAACTTCTTCAAATATGATGCTTTCAGACTGATTCCAGATAATGTGACCTGCTCTACTCTCATTAGCCACATAAGAAAAGTTTAAGTTATATGTGGATTCTGTAGGAATGTCCTCTGTCACAGACTACAAAAAAATATATCTTCCCTGCATTTCCACTTGACATGTGTGTGTGTGTTCTAAAAGAAAGAGGAAGACATCTCCAGTATATTTTCCCTTGGAAGCATATTTTTTAAAGGTTCTGGGCAACATTCGTGGTAGGCACTCCACCAGCAGAAACACTCTACGACAGTTGTGGAAGTTCATCCTCATCTGAACCAGAGGTTGTTATCAGTGGTAGTTATGCTGGTATTTGTCATACAGATTGTAGAATAGTGTGTGTATGTTGTACCTTTAAGACTAAGTTTAACTTATTAAGCCTCATTTCTGTTGTGTTTGTATGGGTCTACTGAAAAAGACCGAAAATCCATTTGTTCGAAAACGAACAGTGGATTCTCGGTTACGCAAAAGTGCACTTAAGCGAAAGTGCACTTCCACGAAGAACAGTTCAACAAACCGTTAAGGAACACAGGTGCCGAAGCACACTACAGTGGGGAAAGGGAGTTTATGTGTTTCCCCACTGTAGTGCGATCTCGGAGTTGGTATATTTAAGTAGGGTGTGTGTGTGGGGGTGTAGGGGGACTTGCCCCCCAGCAAAAACAATGTTAGTGTGTTCTTTATCAGTTTGTTGAACCGATGTTCGCGGAAGTGCACTTTCACTTAAGTGCACTTTTGCGTAACAGCGGGTCTACTGTATATATTCGAAGAAGTGAGTTTTCGAATATATACAGTAGACCCATTTGTACATAATAAAGCTGCTTGAAGAGAACCCACAAAGACTTGTCTATTTTATCCTGATTAGACATGGTGTCAGAACTGGAATTCCAGAGACTGCTTTTCACAGCTACGAGGTGCAGAGTTAACAGTGAAGGTACTTTGAGAGAAACGAGCATGAAAAAGGGCCAGGAATGAACCAAAGGTAATGAAAACTTGCATGAACGATTTATTTTATAAAAAAAAGATAAAATGGATCATTACAAGGGCACAAACCACATTATTAAACAAGGCAAGAGGCGCACAAGGTTTATTAATTCAACAAAATGTTTTAAATTAAGATATCTGATAAAATAATTGTCAGAAAAGCATATAAGGGGTTCAGAATTACCTTGGAATTGCAAAACAAGCATGTTTAAAGCAAAATGGGCAAGGTTAGAGTAAATCAAGCACAAGAAATGTATAATGGGCATGAAAAAGATTAAATGAGAAAAACGAATATAATAAAGGGCAAAAGGGCACATTAAGCATAAATAAAGCAAGGCAACTGCATGTTTTGGCAAAGTACTGTGTTTTGGCATAAGTACTACTTTGCATTGTACTCAGGGCTTAACTAGAGTTATTCAAAGTATCTCAAAGTGTGTAAAAATGCTTACAGTGTGTGCTTATTACTGTGCATTTTTTCTGAAGAGTTTATTTGTGTGCAAAGTGCAACTATTTCATAAAGTACAGTCAAAATAGAGCCATTTCGAAAAGTTTCTTGTGCTGGGTGTATTTTCAGAGTGCCACTATTAAAGAGTGTTTCTTGCACTGTAACGAGTTATTTAACAAAGTACAGCCATTTTGGGGAAGTTTCAATGTGCTGTGTACTGTTTATTTACAAAAGTGCAGTAGCTTTGAAATGTTTCTTACTCTGAGCTTCTTCTGCCCCATTTATTTGCACAGTGCAGTTTTTTTTAAATGTTTCTTACAATAAGTGACTTTTACAGTACAGTAATTTCAAGAGTATTACAGTGCCCAAGAGTCTTATTTCACAATGGTTCTTATACTGATAATAGGTGATTTCTTACAGTACAGTGATTTCAAGAGTATTACAGTGCCCAGGAGACTCATTTCACAAAGTTTAGTTATTCAGAGGCTTGTTGTGTTATTGGGCATAGTTACAAATACTGGCGTACATTTCTGGCATATGTATATGTATGTATGTTCGTGCATACTTGCAAAAGCCTTTGCTGATATGTGTTAATATGGCAGAAGGATTTCGAAAACCCTCACCATTTGTGTTTAATCCAAATATTGCAGAGAACTGGAGAATATCTGAGCAACAGTATGAAAATTTTATACAAGCAGCTTATTCTGACAAAGATCCATGCACCAGGGCATTCATTTTGCTAAACCTAGCTGGGTCAGAGGCCATAGAAAGAGACTGTTCATTTGTGTATGCACCAGCAGTATATGAAGAAGAAGGTGAAAACCGTCGTTGTACAGGCTGAATCAAGGGAAGACCTGAGTGTTTGAAGTGCAAGTTCATGGAAATTTGTAACCCCCAGACAAATATTACGTTACAGAGGCATTTGTTTTACATAACAGATCAAAAACCAGGGGAAACATTTGCAGCTTGTATAACTGAGCTAAATTGTGTCGGTTTGGTGTCTTAAAAGATGAGTTGATAAAGGACAGGCTTGTGTGTGGCAATAGTGCTGCGGTGAGAAAGATTTTGCTTTGTGACAGTGATTTAATGCTGAGCATATTGAGATATGACAAATCCATGAAGTTATAGAAAGGCACACAGTTATGCCTGCAAGTGATAACAGCATGGTTTCAGCAGGCTCCAGAGCAAATGTAGACAGGGCCGGGCCCCCTAGGCACTTCCATGAATGTATCAACCTGTCACTGCCACCCCTCCAAAGCAACCTTTTAGTTCATGCTGCAAACTTTTAGAAGTAGTTATGTACAGACTAACCTTTAGCTACAATGCTGTTACAGTATGACAGGCCTATGTACCACACTATGTTCACCCTTCTAACAGAGGGTTGTTCACTAGCAATTTAGTTACAACAATGATACATAATAAGAAGTTATGTCTTACCATAACGTTCCATGTTAGTTGTCTTCTTCTTGCCTTCTTTCTTGCTGGATGGGTTCGGAGCTGATCCTCGGCTCCGACTCGGCCTGTACTATAGCTCGAGAGCTATTTGTACCGGCTCGAGGCAGCCCTATATCCCACAATACCATGTGCTAACTCCCCAGATCTCGTTTGGAAGCTAAGACATAGTATAAAAAGTAATATTATATATAATAATAATATTATAATCCTCTTTTATGATTACAGATTACCTGCTAGTAACACTAAGGATACCAGGAAAGACGCAACATATTGTATCTCCAGAAATGGAAGGACTCAGAACCTCGAGTCTATCCAGACTAGGGGGCAGGAGGGAGGGACGCAAGAAAGAAGGCGAGAAGAAGACAACTAACATGGAATGTTATGGTAAGACATAACTTCTTAATGTTAAGTTGTCATTCTCGCCTTCATTCTTGCTGGATGGGACAGCGTCCCTAGCATCTTAGTCCTGGGTGGCTCAATGGAACAGACTCCTGAGTACAGTGGAACCAAAATCAGCTCTATTTCTGGAGGCTAGATCAAGCTTGTAATGGGCAATAAAAGTATGTTTGGACGCCCATGTAGCTGCTGCACAAATGGCATCTAGTGGTAACCTTGCTTGAAAAGCCGTTGAAGTTGATAGTGCCCTGGTTGAATGAGCTTTAGGCCTAGAGGGTAGTTGCCTGTGTCTCAACTCATAGAGCAAGGTAATAATAGATGTCAGCCATCTGGAAAGAGTAACTTTCGATACCGGAAACCCTTTCTTGCCTGCAGCATAAGAGAGGAAGAGCTGGTCTGACTTTCTGAATTGTTTTGTCCTGTCTAGGTAATACCGTAATTTGGGATGAACATCTAATGAATGTAATTTTTGTTCAGCCCTGTTGGTATAGTCTGGGAAAAAGACGGGCAAATCAATGGAGTGGTTTAGATTTGCTTCCGATAACACTTTTGGTAGGAAGGAAGGGTTTGTTCTGAGAGTTACCCTATCTTTATGAAAAACCAAATAGGGCGGACGGACAGACAAGGCTTGAAGTTCCAATACCCTACTGGCAGATGTTATAGCTACTAAAAACAGCGTTTTCCAAGAAAGAAGTTTGAGGGAGCAAGAAGCTGCCAGTTCAAAAGGGGGTAGAATTAGTGAGGTTAGAACTAAATTCAAATCCCATTGTGGGGGTGGATCTTTGACTGGAGGTCTGAGCAACAAGATGCCCTTGAGAAAGGCTTTACAGAGTTTGTGGGACATAATATTTGCTTCTAAGAGTCCAACATGAAAATTAGCAATGGCCGCTAATTGTACCCTGATAGTGGCGGATGATGACCCCGAATGAAAAAGCTCCGCCAGAAAGTCTAGAACCTCATGAATGGGTGTATGGAAAGGATCTAAGGATGTAGTTTGTGCCCAGTGTGAAAAACGCTTCCATTTACTCGCATAAGTCTTCCTAGTATTGGACTTATGGGAAGCCAGAATGTTATCACGAACAGGAGGAGAAATAAGGGGAAGCCTGGCTATGGCTGGAAGTGGAGCAACCAAGCTGTGAGGTTGATGGAATGTAGAGACTGATGCAGCTTGCCCGTGAGGTGGGTCAACAGATCCGGAAGGGGTTCCAGATGCCAAGGCTGTTCCAGTAGGTATTTGTACAGGAACGGGAACCAAACTTGTCGAGGCCAAAATGGGGCAATGAGGATCATTTTGGATCTCAATGCGGTTGCTTTCTGAATTAGTTGCGGGATCAATGGAAAGGGAGGAAAGGCATAAAGAAGACCCCGGGGCCAAACGTGAACAAGAGCGTCTCTGAGGGGCTGGCCTGGTAGAGGAAAAAGTGTGAAGAAGTCGAGGCACTTACTGTTTTGCGGAGTTGCGAAAAGGTCGCAGCAAGGCTGGCCCCACTTCCAAAAAATTCAGTCTACTACCGCTTGATTTAGAGACCACTTGTGAGGCATGAGGATAGTTCTGCTCAATCTGTCTGCTATGACGTTGGACTTCCCGGGGATGTGTGTTGCTATCAGAAACCGTTGAGATGAAATCGCCCATTGCCAAAGTCTGAGTGCTTCTCGACAGAGGGGGTAGGACCTTGTTCCGCCCTGCTTGTTTATGTACCACACCACAGACATATTGTCCGTTTGAATTGCTATAGTCCCTGTGGGAAGAGAGCTCTGAAGGGCCTGCAATGTCAAAAGCACCGCCCTCATCTCCAGGACATTTATGTGCAGGTGGCATTCTGACTGTTGCCAAGTGCCCTGGACCGTCCTGCCCTGATAATGCCCCCCCCACCCGATCAGGGAGGCATCCGTTGTGACAGTGGCAACTGGAGGGGGGAGAACAAAGGGTCTGCCCTGAAAAAGCTGAGGGGAAACCATCCACCAGGAGAGATGTTTCTTGCAAGATGGTGTTATCAAAATGTTGTGGGTCATTGGCAGCTGTTGAAAGGACCACTGAGAAAACAGCATCCACTGAAGGAGTCTCATGTGGAAGCGGGCTAATGGAAGTAGAAGAATCGCTGCCACCATGAGGCCCAACACTTTCAATACTAGCTTGACTTGGACACTGCTGGGCTGAAACAGAAGCTGAACATTCCGCCTTATGTCTGTCACTCTCTGAGGTGGTAATGTTGCAGACATTTCTGTGGTGTTTAATACGGCATCTATAAAGTTTATACATTGACAAGGCGACAAGGAGGACTTTGCAAAATTTATAGAAATACCCAGGCTGTTGCAAAGTTGGATAGTATAATCCCTGGCCATTATGAGATCCTGTTTGGTGGTAGCGGAAATGAGCCAGTCATCTAAGTATGGAAACACCTGGAATCCTTTCTGTCTCAGGTGAGCCGTGACCACAGCCAAACATTTGGTGAACACCCGGGGGGCTGTGGTGAGATCAAAGGGCAGGGCCCTGAATTGAAAATGACTGACTCCCGGCCAGAAGCGGAGAAACCTCCTGGAGCGCCTGTGTATTTTTATGTGGTAGTACGCGTCCTGGAGGTCGAACGAGCACATCCAGTTGTCTCTGCCCAAAAAGGGTAGAATGGACTGCAGTGTTACCATCCGAAATTTTGTCTTTAATACATAGTTGTTTAATCTGCTGAGGTCCAAAATGGGTCTCCAATCTCCTGTCTTTTTTGGTACCAAAAAGAATCTGGAGTAGATTCCGGATCCTAGCTGATCTGCTGGGACTGTCTGGATGACTCTTTTGTTTAACAGCTTTTTTATTTCTAGCTGAGCCTGACCCCTTTGTGCGGGTGGTACGTCTGGTAGGGGTTTTGGCAGTTGTACCGGAGGGAAAGTGAAAGGAATTTTGTAACCCTCGGATATGATCTTCTGTCCCCATGTGTCTTGGGAGATGGATTGCCAGGCTTCCGGGTACAGAGATAATCTTCCCCGACTGCCTCCGGCGGACAGTCGGGCAGCTTCTCAGGGATGCTGAAAGGGTTAGTCAGGGAAAGATTCCCTGGAACCCTGGTTCTGTGGACCCCCTCTGCCCTGGGGCGGTGTCTGTTATTATTCCCCCCTCTGCCTCTAGGGGGAAATTCACCACGTGCGGCAGGCGCGACTCCCTGTGGTTTGCGGAACCACATCTTTCCACCCCTCTGTCCTTTAGGATAAGGTCTAGAAGGCGTGGAAAAATGGACTCCCACGGCAGAGAGAGTCTTACCATCTTGCTCGCATCTGGTGAGGGTATTCTTCACCTGTGGCCCGAACAATTCCGAACCGTCAAAGGGGGTGTTGGTGAAGGATGCCTTGAAGGGGTCGGCAAAGTTACAGAGTCGCATCCAAGCGTGATGTCTCAACGCAACGCCTGTGCCAGCGGCCCTACTCGCTCCATCGGCTGCATAAGAGATTAGCCGCATGGAGGAGTTAACAATGGAGTTCAGGGTAGCCAGCTTTATTTTGTCCTTAAACCCCGCAGCAGAAGGATCCTGTACCGTTTCACCCAGCTCTGTGAGCAAGTCTCTCTGAAGGCGGGTGAAATGACATAAATAGTTCAGCGATCACATAGAAAATGTCGCTGAAGCAAAGGTCCGCTTGCCGTACCTGGCCATGGTCCTGGACTCTTTGTTAGGAGGATGAACAGATACAGAAGGATCAGCTAATTCCTTCTTAGTAGCTGCTGCTACCACCATAGCATCAACTGAAACACTTTTGGTGAGAAAGGATTTGTCATCTGGTGCAGAAATAAATTTAGAAGACCTCCTAGGGGTAGGTTCCATTGAATCAGGAGCTGCCCACGCCTTTCTAGCCACTACCTCCATTAGTGGGTCAAAAGGGGGAGACACCCAGGAGGTGGAAGGGTGAGATCCAAAGGCGTCAAGGTAAACCAACTCGTCCTCAGAAGGTTTGAGAGTGGACCAATTTCCCCTCTGTCTTAGGATCTCCAGGATGTCTGAAAAGGAGACATCCTCAGAGGGGGATCTGGGGGAACCCTCCGACTCATCCAAGTCGGTGTCCAACGTGACAGACTCGGGGGAGTCTATGTTCTTCCTCTTGCACTTTCTTTTCCTAGGGGGTTCCCCTGAAACTTCAGGGGAGCCCTCGGAAGAGGAGGAGACACCCAAAGTGGGTACCCTATGCTTTGGATCTCTGCTGTCGGGTATAGGAGGGTGGCCAGAGACCGTAACAGGCACTACAGAGGGAGGAGCCGCAGAACTTAACCTTGGAGTGGACACTGGGTCCAGCACACTCCTCATCACCTCGAAGGCTCCCCTATCAGACACCAAAGGTAGCCTCGGCTCCGAAGAGGCTGGAACCGCCCCCAGAACCGACAGAGAAGGCTCCGAGAATGATGTCGGGGCCGAACTAACCAGAGCCGAAGTTCCGAGAGGGAGAGCGGGGTCAGACAAGGGTCCGATGCCACTCGCCCCCTCAGAGCCGACAATGGAGTCCCGGCGCCCGGACCTCTCCATGGACGGAACCAATAAAGAGGTCGGAGCCGACGACACCGGAGCCGAAGGAGGAGATATCGGCTCCGACGTGGGCAAGGTCACGGTTCCGACGAACTCCGGCTCCGAACTCGAGAGATGAGTCGGAGGAGGAATGGATAATTGTATCGAAGGAGCCACAGTCTGGTGAGATGGGCTCTGAAGCATTTGGGCCAGTGCCTGAGATTTTATGAGTCTACTGACCACCCTCTCGATGTCGTGGTCGGAGAGCCTGGAAGACCTCGATGAATGAGTCCTATGACTCCGCTCCGATAGAAGGGGGGACCTCGGAGCCGATCTGACGGACTCTAAAGAAGGGGACCTAGAGCGCTTGCTCACTGGGGTCGGCTCCGATGATGGTTTCGAAGCGGAACCCACTTTGCTCACCTCGGAGCCAGCCGGAACCGAGGTCGGAGGCGTCTTGACAACACCAGCCCTCGGCTCAGAAGCTGGAGTCGAGGGTTTGGCGGTTTTTGATGACTTCCCCGTGCCAGACTTGGACGGGGAGTCATCAGGCTTTAACAAGCCCCTTAGAATGAGCTTGTTACGCCTTTCCTGCAGGACTCTTGAACTAAATCCGTGACAAACGGAACAAGAGTCCTGCAGGTGTAAAGGCCCCAAGCAACAAACACAAGAAGTGTGACCGTCTGTCAGAGACATTTTCTGACAGCACGAGTCACACTTCTTGAATCCCGAGACCTTAACGTCTTTGGACATTGCCCTAAAGACAGTCACTCAATCAGCACACACACTCACTCATTTACACAAAGGGGGAGATGAAGGGGCTGACTAGAACAACAACACACACAGACAGGGGTGAGTAAACAGAAAAACTAAAGCCTGTAGGTCTGATTATAAAAGTTAACTACAGGGGTGGGTAGGGCTTATGAAACAAACACTATTATGTAATAATATCGATAGGAAACAAATGTAGGGAAAATAACCTAATAAACTATCTCAAAAAATAGAAACTTTGTTGAAAATTCCTTTTACTGACATGAGCCGGTAAAAAAAGGCAACCTCGCAGCGAAGCGGCAAACGAGATCTGGGGAGTTAGCGCATGGTATTGTGGGATATAGGGCTGCCTCAAGCCGGTAAAAATAGCTCTCGAGCTATAGTATAGGCCGAGTCAGAGCCGAGGATCGGCTCCGAACCCATCCAGCAAGAATGAAGGCGAGAATGACAACTTAACATTAGCAAATCTATGTATAGGTCTGGACGTAGGTGAAATGCAGTCTATATGCTCTAAAGTGCATTTTAATTTTTTTTTTCTTTTTACATAATCTTTTCATCCAGGGATGGCTTGAACAGAAATGATGATTAAGGAAAGAATTTTCAGTGTTGCTGTTCAACTTACATTTTCCTTACATCCTTTCAGCACACCCTTCCTGACCAAGACAGCACAGTAATAACCACTTAGGAAACAATTCAGATAAGCCAGGGCCTAAGAAGCCATACATAGGTGTCATGAGGTGCATTTTAGAGCATTTTCCCAACCTTTTAATCAAATGGTGTCCTAAACAAAAAACATGAGTAAGAAAAGAATTTCAGTCTTTTCTTTTTCTTTCAAGGATGACATAAGATGTGCCCAACGCTTAATATTCAAAGATGACAAAATAGTAGCTCACAAAAAAACTAACAAGACATTTGCATTCTGGATACATAGGTCCAATCCGTGAATATGGCCTGCCTCCCTAACCACCCCACCAAAAAAAGAAGACAGTCACTGCCTATACATCCCTCTGGTGTTAGACTGGAATGAAAGCAGATGTTCAAATTGCCAGTGTCATGTTTCAAATGAGTACTGACATACATATACATAGCATGACTCCTCACTCCTCAACCCAAACTGTCAAAGGCAGCTGCCTATGTACATGCTGAAGTGTGATTGTGAGGAAAGTGAAAAGAATAATGACTATAGTAATGTATTCAACTTTGTTGCTCCTAGACGGTACACACTGCCACTACACAAGCTATAGTAACCTTCTTTGTGCACGTCTGAGGTCTGTGAGAAAAGTAAAAGAAACAATGAAAACACTGTCCTCAGCCTAAATAAAATCTGTAATGACCTCATGTGCACACCTCAGTGGTTAGACTGTAATGAAAATTAAAGAAGTAACCCTCCATAACCAACAGAGTACACACACATATCTGAGCAGGACTGGTATTAGAATGGGTGCAGTTGAGAGCAGAGACTATTATCAGCTTTATCCTAACAGGGTCAGCCCTGTTCAGGTTAAAGAGCGTAATCAGAAAATTAATAATTTTTTCTCAGTTTTTCCCCAACCAGCAACAGCTTTTATGGGGCCCTCACACAGTCAAGGATGGTTAAGAAAGCCCCCCTGTATCAATTTATACAGTCTGGGGAGTGGGGACCACCAGACTCTTTGATGATTGAAGTGTCTGAATGTTTTGTGATATATTTTATGCATTACTTTTTAAATATAATTACTTGTTAGCTACATTTTTTTTTACTGATACCCAGAAGAATAATGTATGTGTCCTGGCATTATTAGGTGTGTGCAGAGATAAAAATCAGTGATATTTCATACAGACACACACACGAAAGCCATAGCAGTACTAGTTTTGTACTTATTTCAGCAAACAGCAATACATAGTGCAACACTGGTACTGCCACACCAGATCAGGGACTGTTGTTTAACAGTTATCAAACAGCATCATGAGTAAGCCACTTTTATTTACCTCATTGAGGAGTAATGCATACCTGTCACTGTCCCTGATTTCACAGACGCTCATAATTTTGCTCTGCCCTTCATAAAAAAGTTTGATTTGCTAATAAATCATTCAGGAATACAGTCAATAATTCCAGGCATCAGAGGTTTATACTTTGTATTATCCAAAAAAATGCATGTTGATGCAAAAGGTGTTATTTTTTTTAAGTGAGTTAGAGTAATATTTAAAATGTGTTCCTGATTTAGAGCCTTTATTCTGCTAATATTTTTGGAATTGTGCTGAATTTTAAAGAAGTTGAGAGTTGTAGTATCTGTGTTCTATCAATATTTATAAAACTCCCTGAAAAAAAAAAAACATCCCTGTAGATCGGAAACATTAGGTCTTCTTAAAATGCAAGGTTTGCACACAAATCAGTCACTCCGACCTGTTGATCTCTTTATTGCTTACTTTGCTTATGTTCATTATCAGCTTTATCCTACTAGAGTCATACCATAGCCTTGTTCAGGTTAAAGAGCATAATCCATCAGCTGCTTTTGCAGGGCCCCCACATAGTCAAGGATGATTGAGGGGCCCCTTTGCAACCACAGGTATTGCAGGTATCTAAAGCTGGCTATGTTGTGGGTGCTACTATAACCAGATATATCTTGGAATTTTAGAGGAGATATAAGTAAGAGTCATTAACCACCTGGTTTATTAACTATACAAGATTGCTACAGTAGCTTTTGTTAGTTTGACAGACATGCTAAAAAATATCAAGATAAGATAATTTGCTGTGGTTGGGTCCCCCCAGGAACAGGGGGCTCCCAGCGACCACAGAGTTTGCTGGTGCCTAAAGTCGGCTATGAATGTACACAGCATGCAACACGTGGTTAGCAGTAGCAGGCCTAAGCACATGGCAGCTGCCACCCCTGCAGGCTTAACAGGGAAACCCCATAGTTTTCCAGCAAGTTCTAAGAAAAGGACATGCTCAGTGCAGTACAAGGGTGAGTCAGCAAAACCAAAATCCAGCTTTATTTGTTAACTGTCGCAATTGTGGTGCCAATCAAGAGTCTAAAAGAGAAAAATGCTTAGCATTTGGTCAGGAATGCCAGAAGTATAAAAAATAGAACCATTTTCAAAAGTCTTGCAAGTCAAGTAAACCTCACACAGTTATAAAGAAGGGTCACTCAAAAAAAACAAGTTGATCATACAGAGAGCTGCCATTCTACTTTCTACATAGATGGCGTATTAGTAATTGGTGAAAAGATTGATGCAGTAAATTTGGTGGCAAAGAATGAAGCGTTTTGTACTGTCCAGATCAGTGGTAAATCCACCGAGCTCAAAGTAGACACTGGCTCAAAATGTAATGTTATGTCAGCAGACACATTTGCTAAGGTGAGAACTGGTGAACAACTCAATGTGGCTAGTTGTGCAAAACTTGTTGCTTATGGAGGTGAAGAAATTCAAACCAAAGGCTCAGTAGTACTTTCATGTTATTTGGCTAGGAAATGTTACAGCTTGTTAGTCCATGTAGTCTGAAGACCTGTGCAGTCATTATTGGGTCTCAGAGACAGTTTGAGAATGAATTTGCTTTTTTTTACCAAAGAAGTTCATCATATAAGCACATATCCTAGTTCCAATTTTAGTGAAGCTATTTTCTCAGAGTATGCTGATGTTTTTGATGACAAGTTGGGCAAACTTCCAGTTGTGTATTCCATGAAGTTATACCCAGAGGTCAGTCCAGTAGTCAGACCAGCAAGAAAAGTTCCGATAGCTATGCAGGATAAAGTCAAGGCTTGGCGGGACAAAATGGTGTAGCAAGGTGTAATTTGTCCAGTTACAGAACCAACTGAATGGGTATGGCCCATGGTAGTAGCCCACAAAAAAGGCTCAGACAAAATCAGAATATGTATTGACTCATGAGATTTGAACAAAGCATTAAAGAATCTACATCATCCAATGCGTACAGTTGAGGAAGTCATAGCCCTAATACCAAATGCCTTGTCTTGGATGCAAAAGGTTCATTTTGGCAAGCAAGTGATACATGATCGCAAATCCTCATTACTAACTACTTTCAGTACCCCATTTGGCAGATATAGATTTCTTAGGATGCCACTTGGAATAAATTCTGCAAGTGAAGTCTTCCAGCATGCAATGGAGCAATTTTTTTCAGGTTATTCTTGTGGCATACTAGTAGATAATTTATTGTTTGGAGGCAATGGTGAAGCAGAGCATGACAGACACCTTAAGGTTCTAGACAGAGCACTCCTCTGAAGTGCAAACTCAGACTACCAGAAGTTAAATATGTAGGTCATTTATTTCTAAATTGTAGCCTTGCACACCTCCCAGACTACACAAACAAATCAAGTGTGCTGGTTTGATCACAAAGGACAAAGTAAAGTCCAGCGATCAGAAACGCTAGGCAGGTAATAGTAAGTAGCAAACTTGTTTATTTAGAATACACAAAAAGCTTTCAGGCCAATGCCCTTCCTCAGTGTGTGTTACACTGGACTTTACCTTGTTCTTTGTGAATATTTTGTGTCTGGAGTGACAGTTAACCTTAGAGCTGGTCCTAGCTAATTTTCCTGATCACAAAGGAAGCAGAAACAAAATAAAATGTGTAAAACTTTTAATAGCCAAAACTTAAAACGCCAGGATGAAAACGTCATTTTCATCTGAACCACAAGACTTCATCAGAACTAGTCTTCATACCTCTCAACCTCTTAGGTTTTGTCCAGATTTCTTGCATTGACAAAATGGGGGGACAAAGCCCCAAAAAATAGGGACAGATTTTAAATATTGCTCTTATAAACTTAAAAAGTTGCTAGAGTAACAAGATTTGTGTTAACATACATTTTCTGAAGTATTTAAAGTCTGAAACTGAAATGTGTATTATTTTTTAATGACTTCAATACTCAAATCATCCCAGTGATTTGCCAGAAAACCACAAATTTTATGAGGCATAGACCAAAATTTTGAGGCAAAAATCTGGACATGATGCAAAAATCTGGACAGTTGAGAGGTATGCGTAGCCTTTCAGTACAAAAATGTTGCTTTTATACCAACTCATCAAATAATTAAGCAATGAAAATAATTAATACATGACTTAAAAATCTAATTAGAGTCCATTTGAAAAGTTACAGCCCATGATATGAAAGACATATGAAATAATTTAAAAGGGGCATTATGTAAAAGTATAAATATTATAAAATAGTTAAAAATACATAAATATTACGAAATGGTAAAAAAACAAAACAAAACAAAGGGTTCCTATCAGAAGAGTGAATGCTTAAATTAGTGGTCTTATATTGAACTTTAAAACATGAAACCTGAAAATGTTATAGGCATGGAACATCGATTTTTTTCCCAGGGAAAAAAATCAATGGGCCATTCTCAGGACTTTGCTGTTTTCTCCACTGTGGTGTGATCTTGGAGTTGACATATTTAAGTTGGGGGTATGGGGGTACAGCCCCCCACTTTATTTTGCCTGTACATTTTTTTTTTGGATCAGTGAATTTTTTTACCTGGGAAAAAATTCACTGATCTGTTCCTTTGACATTTTAAGGTTTCGCGCTTTTAAGTTCAATAGAGGAGCGTTCGCTATTTTTAGCGTTTGATCTTCTGATATAGACACAAAACAAGCATATGTTCTGTGTCGATAGCAATTGGTTCTTTCCACTGTAGTGTCTTTAAATAAATGTTTCTTAAAAATATTTCTCCAAAACATTTTCAAAAACCATTGAATCAAACTCCTTATTTCCCGCAATAGAACTATACAGACCACCTCTAAAGAATAAATAAAATATGAAGTATGTTAAATATTATATATACATTGGATATAAAAAGTGTACACACCCTTGTTAAAATGCCAGGTTTTTGTGATATAAAAAAATGAGACCACAATAAATCATTTCAAATCTTTTTCCACCTTTAATGTGACCTATAACGTGTACAATTCAATTGAAAAACAAACAAATTTGTTAGGAGAAAAAAATATAAAAAATAAAAGATGTACAGTAAGCTGGTTGCATAAGCGTGCACACCCTTAAACTAATACTTTGTTGAAACACCTTTTAATTTAATTACAGCATTCAGTCTTCTTGGGTACACATGTGCCATCAATTAAAAAGACTCTGCTTAACCCTAAATAAAGTTCAGCTGTTCTAGTAGGATTTCCCTGACATTTACTCAGTTGCCTGCTACAGTAAAAGCTATGGTTCGCAGAGAGCTTACAAAGCATCAAAGGGATCTCATTGTTGAAAGGTATCAGTCAGGAGAAGGGTACAAAAATAATTCCACAGCACTGGATATACCATGGAACACAGTGAAGACAGTCATCAAAAAGTGGAGAAAATATGGGACAACAGTGACCTTGCAAAGAACTGGACGTCCTTCCAAAACTGATGAAAAGACAAGACAAAAACTGGTCAAGGAGGCTGCCAAGAGACCTACAGCAATACTGAAGGAGCTGCAGGAATTTCTGGCAAGTACTGGTTGTGAACTACATGTGACAACAATCTCCAGCATTCTCCATATGTCTGGACTATGGGGCAGGGTTGCAAGACTGAAGCCTTTTCCTACACAGAAAAACATCTACGCCCAGCTAAAATTTGCAAAACAATACATCAAGTCTCCCAAAAGCATGTAGGAAGATGTGTTATGGTCTGATGAGACCAAGGTTGAACTTTGTGGTCACAATTCCAAAAAGTATGTTTGGTGCAAAAACAACACTTTGCACCACCAAAAGAACACCATCCTCACGGTGAAGCATTGTGGTGGCAGTATCATACTTTGGGGTGGCTTTTCTTCAGCTCAAACTGGGGCTTTAGTCATGGTGGAGGGAATTATGAACAGTTCCAAATACCAGTCACTTTTGGCCCAAAACCTTCAGGCGTCTGCTTGAAAGTTGAAGATGAAGAGGAATTTCACCTTTCAACACGACAATGACCCAAAGCATACATTCAAATCAACAAAAGAATGGCTTCACCAGAAGTAAATTAAAGTTTTGGAATGGCCCAGCCAGAGCCCAGACCTAAATCCAACAGAAAATCTGTGGGATGACCTGAAGAGGGCTGTACATAAGAAATGCCCTCGCAATCTGACAGATTTTGAGCACTTTTTTCAAGGAAGAGTGGGCAAATATTGCCAAGTCAAGATGAGCCATGCTGATAGACTCCTACCCAAGAAGACTGAATTTTGTAGTTAAATCAAAAGGTGCTTCAACAAATATTAGTTTAAGGGTGTGCACACTTATGTAACCAGCTTATTGTACGTTTTTTATTTTTTATATTTTTTCCCCCTAACAGATTTGCTTGGTTTTTCAATTGAATTGTACAGGTTATAGGTCACATTAAAGATGGGAAAAAGTTTGAAATGATTTATTGTGGTCTCATTTTTTATATCACAAAAACATGGCATTTTAACAAGGGTGCATACACTTTTTATACCCACTACATGTACCATTTTCTTGAACCAGCAAACACCTTGATATAAGTAATTATAACTTTGCTGCCCTTAATTTTAAAATAGGTGCAATGGGGAGGGGGGGAGGGGTAGCTAGTGGCAGCTTCCTATACGCAAGTCTAGTTTCCCAACAACCACCCCTAGAAACAACTTCTACTGTATCTAAAATAGCAAATGTAAGTCCTGTATAGTTTAAACACATTGTAGTGTGTATAATAAAGCATTATTAATGTCATTTTTTGTACATCATATTTATGTTTGTAGATCCTTTTGTTCAGTTTTCTGTCAGTTTTACCTACGTAAAATGCTAGACATAATGAACATTTAGCAATATATACAACCCTTTTGGATGTACAAATTCCATTTCTTAATTTAATCGTCACTTTATTATTTTCATCTACGCATGTTTTATCACACAATAAAATATCATTACAATAACTACATCTACCACATTTTGTCATTCCTTAATTGTATTGAACAAGCTGTTTACGACAATTTTATTTTTCTCCAATAGTCTTTTAATGTTGTTGACTGTCTTATATACAAAATGTGGTTCTGTACTATCCTTTGTTTGGTGGGAGGTATATATTCCTCAGAGGTATTCTTTTACATTCCCAGTAACCTCGTAGAAGTATAAACCTCCCCTATTAATCTCAGTTGATACATTTGCTTTCCTTTTAATTACTCCTCTCTTTCTACCCCCCTTTGTTTCTGCATAACATCTTGTTCCTTACCATTTCTTTGGAAAATGTACTCATTGCTCCTCCTTTAAATGTGTTTTCTGTATCATAATAGTTTGTTTCGGCTCCCCTTCTATATTGTAGGACCCTAAGTTATTTTCCCTTCATCTACCAAACCATAATACATTCCATGTTATTAATTTAGTCTCCATCCTTCATCATTTTCCTTTCTTTACTGTCCAATACTCCTGCCATCTAGTCCATCATCCTTTGTCTTCCTTAGTCTTGTCCATTTATTTTTACAAGGGAAATCTCTTTCTATTTTTATAAATCAGAAGTTTTTTTTTACACTCTACTAACACCTCCAACTCTCTTCTACTATATACACAGAATTATCACTTCTCCTCCTCTATATATCACTGTAATTCCCTCAAGTTTTGAGCACTTGCTCTTTTTTGATGCTCAACTTTGATATACCATTTGTTTGTGCACCCCCCCCAACCAGCGTGCCATCTTTTCTTTCTGTACTTTTCTTGTAGCTTTTTTGATTCTCAGCTCCACCATCAAATAACTTTATACTTCATACTACTTCTTTTATTACAAGCTTTCCAGTATACACACAGTAACTGTTCTGTGCAAGCTATTTCCCACTTCAATTTAGAGATATGTACAACCTCTTTGTGTATGCAATCTCACTTATTTTTTTGTTTGTCCGCTGTCACAGATGTTTTCCTTAGGCCCCTCCCTTTAGACATACTCCTATCCAATCAGCACTCAGTTTTTAAACTTCTGAGAGCTAGTACTATCTTGAGTATATGGAACTGTGAGCAGTCAAACATACCTAGTGCTGGTTCTACATAATGTTTATAAAATTAATGCTAAACAGATATCTTACATTAAGTTCAACCTTTCTGCAAACCCATAAGAAGTATCAAAAAGAAGTTATGTACTCACCATAATGTTCCATCTGTGTTGTCCATTTTCATTCTTCTTCAACTGATGGGTTTGGATCGAATCCCTCGGATCCAACTCTGTCATTGCTAAAGTTCGTGGTAACCAAAAAACTCTCAAGATTCTCTCTTATCCATAATGCAGCAGCTCCAATTACTTCAGATCTTGTTTGCTGCCTTAGTAAAAAGTAAAAGATGAAAATTATTATGGAGAAGCAATATCTGGAGCATATATAAAAAAACATGAGGACACACAGGTCCAACAAACACTTATTCTTCCAGAAGCCTTCAGGTTGGGAGTTGGTAAGGGAGTTGAAGAATGAAGATGGGCAACACAGTTGGAATGTTATGGTGAGTGCATAGCTTCTTTATCTGATGTTGTCAATTTTCATTCTGTCCTCAACTGATGGGACCGAGTCCCTGCTACCTAATTTCCTGGGTGGACTAAAGAAAGGATATTCCTGAACATCATAGAACCAAAAGATGCCCTTCCTCTGGACCACATCTAATTTGTAGTGAGTAATAAAGGTATAGGGGGAAGCCAAAGTAGCTGCTGCACAAATTTCATCCATGGACAAACTGGATTGAAAAACTGAGGAAGCTGCCATGGATATGGTGGAGTGGGCTCGAACAGGTTTTGTCAGAGCAATGGCCAATTTGTTAGACACAAAAGAAATGCAATTTGTATTGGGAAGTTACTCTATGTTGACTCTGCATATAAAACAAATAAAAGATCAGATTTTCTGATGTTTTTTGTCCTATGTAAGTAAAAACGTAACTATCTATGAACATCCAAGAAACATAATGCATATGCTCCTTTGTTAGGGAATTTGGGGAAGAATACTGGCAAGTTAATCTATTGATTTATATTGAATTCTGACACCACCTTTGAAAGAAATAATGGGATGGTGAGTAAAGTAACTGTCTTTATGGAAAATCAAGTATGGGGGTTTTGAACACAATGCTTGAATCTCAGAAATTCTTCTTGCTAAGGTAATGGCCACTAAGAAAACTGGCTTCCATGAAAGATACTTGAGTTCGCATGTAGCTCAGGGTTCAACGGGAAATTGTATTAGAGACTGCAGCACAAGGTTTGGCCTTAAGAATAGAGTGCCTTTCAAAAAAGCTTTGCTTAACTTATGGGATGCTACAGAATAACCGCTTATTCCAACATGAAAATTGGAAATCACTGCTAACTGTACTTTAACAGTAGAAAACTCATTTTTCAAAAGGACGTGCTAAAACTTCCAAGATATTGAGAATGGGGGCTGAAAAGGGGTCAATATTATGGTTTTAAGCCCAAAAAACAAACCTCTTCCATTTGCTGGAGTAAAGTCTTCTTGTGGAAGGTCTATGGGAGGACAAAAGAATATGATGGGCAGGAGAAGATAGCATAGGTTGTCTGGCTATTAATGGAACTGGAAGAACCAGGCAGTCAGCCTGAGATTCACTATGTCTGGATGTATCATGCCTGTTGGGTGAGACAGGAGGTCTGGAATTGGATCCAGAAACCAAGGTGGTTGAATCATGTGAGGCCAAAGGATGGGAAACCAAATTTGTTGAGGCCAATAAGGGACAATGAGAATGACCCTGCTCTTTAACCTTGCATCTTTTTGAATAAATTTGGGTATTAATGGAATTGGAGACCAGGAGGCCAATTGTGAAGTAGAGCATCCCTTGGGGATATGCCATGTGGTGGGATTAGGGCAAAGTAGCTGTTGCATTTGTTGTTCAAGGGGGGAGGCAAACAGATTGCAGCAAAGCTGGCACCATTGTCAGAAAATTGTTTTAGAAATCTTTTTGGTGAAGGACCATTCATGAGGCAGAAAAATTCACCTGCATAGTTTGTCAGCTATCACACTGGACTTCCATGGAATGTGCGTTACTAAAAGAAAGCAGTTGGAAGAGATCATCCACTGCCACACTCTAAGAGATTCTCGACACAATGGGTTGGATTTAGTTCCTTCCTGTTTGTTGATGTACCAGATGACTGACATGTTGTCCGGCTGTATTGCAACTATCCCCAGACAGAGAGCATTCTGAAATGCCTGCAGCGCTAACAGCACTGCTCTCATCTCCAGGACATTTATATGTAAATGGGCCTCTTCAGGGGGATCAGGCGCCTTGGACTGTCTTCCTCAGATAATGCTCCCCCCACCCTGGCTGGGAAGCGTCCGTGGTCACTATGGTTTTGGGTACAGGGAGAATGAAAGGACAATGTTGTAGAACCTGGTATGAATTTAATCCACCATTTCAGATCTCTCTTGCAGATGTGAGTGATTCTTATCTTGTAAGACATTGGTTGATAAAGAATCAATCACTGAGTAGCTAACATCCATTGTAGAATTCTTATGTAAAACCCGGTGAGAGGTTCTAAGGTTATTGCTGCCGTCATTGATTCCAAAGCCTGAAAGACCAGTTGGGCTGAATTGCTGCATACTGTCTTTTTGGCTTGAAATCTTATTGTCTGAACTCTCCGTAATGGAAGGGAAGCAATGGTTGTCTTTGTATTGAGAACGGCTCCTATAAACTCTAAAGTCTAAGTCAGTTCCAGATGAGATTTGTCTTAGTTTATGATAATCCCCAGATGAGAGCAAGTTTGGAGAACCTAGTCCCTTGCACATATGAGTTGATGAAAAGATACAGGAAAAACAACTAGTAACGTCAACCAGCAACTGCAGGAGCCGTATAAGGGAACGCAGCTAGAACAGCAAAACGCAACTGTTATCAAAACAAAATTGAGTCCAAAAGTAGACCAGTCTTTACAGTTGTTCACCAGACGTAAAATTAAACATCCAAAATGAACAGAGTGGAAAGCTGACACCACTCTACCAACAAATAATCCAGGGTATTACGAACATCCAAAAATTGCCAGCTAATGCAAACAAGACGGCAATGCTCAATACGCCATCAGTATATCAAAATATAAATGCAGATCCTAAAACACATCCACGGGAATATAATACGAAAAGTTGTTTATTGAAGCACACAAACAACCACTAGTTTAGCGCTTTCATCTGCACCATCGCAGACTTCCTCAGAACTAGTGTAATCAACATATCCAACAGTTTAAAAACACATTTTGGCGCCAATAATTTTTCACTCCTTAAAGAAACAGACATGAAGCCACATTACATATATACATATAAAGGTTGCATATAATATTTACATATAAAAATAATAATAATAATAAATTAACTCTCAAGCTAAAATATTGAACCTCATAGAATTGTCAAGGGGTTCATAATAAAATATTACATAATAATTATCATGTAAATTATATAAAATGAATGATATGGTAATTCTATTTATCTGACTATTGAAAAATACTAGACTAGGAGTCCAGCAATAAGAATGGTTTGATGCTAATAAATTCATTAATACCTGGGGTTCTAACGGAATCTGTAAGCATCTGCCACCTGCTCTTCTTGCAGGCCAATCTAGTTTTCCAATCACCCCCATATGTTTTTTCTTTTTCCTCATCTATAATGAAGAACAAAAATATATGTTCATCATACATTCCTTGATATGCCTATAAAGTGCATTCTTACAATCCATTTTCTGAATTTTATAATAATGCTCATAAATCCGTTTCTTTAGCTCTCGTTCTGTTTTGCCTATGTAATAGGCCGAACAAATTATACATTTGGCTAAATAAACCACATGTTTAGTGCAGCAATTACCACCTATACTCCTTACCATGGTGCGATTCATATAATCTAATATAACTTCACTTTTAGTATTAATGAATTTGCATTGATTACATCTGCCACACTTGCTAGTGTATATTTTCTTGTTATTGCCCCTCTTCCTTAACTTTGTACTTTCCAACAATCTTTTTATATTGGGAGCCGTCTTGTAAACAATTGTGGGTGTGTCACCCAAGATCTTTTTGTTGGCATCTATAACTGTAATAATGTCCCAATATTTATTTAGAATATCCTTAATCCTTACACTATAAGGAGTGTATGTAAGAACACAAACTCTACCCTTATGTCCATTTTCAAATTGTTTATTTTCATCATTCTCCCTTGTAAGCCCCAATAATGGTTTGAATTTTAATCCCCATTGAGCTTTAACATATGCTATGGTGTCATTAATCATACCAATGGGATATCCTCTCTTGCTAAATAATTGTGCAAGAAGCTCCATTTCAACTTCCATAAATTCCCTGGTAGAAGACATTCTAGCACACCTAATACATTGCCCCTTAATGATGTTCTTAAAAATATGGGGTGGATGTTCACTTCCAAAATATAAATAGTCATTAGAAAATGTGCTTTTGCGATAAATCTTGGAAGTAAATCCCCCATTAGTTAAACCAATAAAAACATCTAAATAGGCAATGCCATCACTACTAATATTATGTGTAAATTTAAGAAAAGGGGTAGTACTGTTGATATATTCAATGAATTCATGGATTTTATCTTTGGGACCTTTCCATAGGATGAAAATATCGTCCAAAAATCTCACGTAAAAGGTGATGAAAGCAGAAAATTCACACTCAGTAATAAATTCATTTTCCCAATCAGACATTACCAAATTAGCAAAAATGGGGGCACAAGATGCCCCCATAGCTACCCCCTTCGTTTGCCTGAAAAATTCACCCTCAAACGTGAGATAGTTGTGGTCCAGTACTAAACCCATCATATCCAAGATTAAATTAATTTTATCCCATGACATTTGGGAAAATTTCCTTAAACTATTACCAAACATCTCAAGTCCCTCTTCTTTAGGTATGCTAGAGAATAAATCACATACGTCAATGGTAATAAAGGTACAATCCTCTGTCCATTTATCAGGTGTAAGCTTAGCCAAAAAATCCCATGAATCCTTAATAATAAAGGGTGCATTTTGATAAATATGCTTAGTCCATCTGTCGATGGTGACTCCTATATTATACGTCTTGGGTTTTGAACCTGATATAATGGGTCTAAATGGTGGCTTTGTCAGGGATTTGTGGATTTTGGGAATTCCTATTATGCGAGCCATAACCGGATAGTCAACCTTAAGAAAATTATATAAATCTTCAGATATTCTTTGGTCGATTAAATATTCTTCCAATATCAAGTCAATTCTTTTGAAGCCAATATTTATTTGATTAATGGAGACCATTTCATAATTTCCCGATTGATGTAAGATATTGTATATCTCAGCTTTATAGGCCATACTGGTGAAAATCACAGCCCCCCCACCCTTATCGGGCTTCATGATTCTCACTTCATTGTTGTTAATAATGTCCATTAAAGCAACTCTTTCCTGTTTAGTAATATTGTCCGCCAATAACTGTTGATTAGATTTGTGCTGTCTAGCAATCTCTTTATTCAAATAGTAGATATCTTTACATACCATTTGTTCATAAACATTCACCTGAGGATTGTAATGAGGAACAAAGGAACTTTTCCTCTTTAATTCTGTGGGAACATATGTGGCTCCCTTTTCCTTATTACCATCAAATAATAAAGCAAGATTCAACCTTCTACTAAACAATTTGATTTCCTTAATATGGTCCACTAAATTAAATTTGTTAGAAGGTACAAACTTGTTACCTTTACATAATAGTGAACATAAATCATCTTGGACAATGATGTCAGTATAGTTGTAAACATTGAAACCTTGAAAATTCTTAATATAAGGCTTATTGTCATTCATAGTATGTATTCCCTGTGCGCCCATACTTGGATTTGTTACCTGATTCAATACGTTCTCTTCATTGTTGATAGTAGAAGTAACTTTATTACCCTTAGAAGATAAAGTTAATCGAAGTTGTATTTCTTGTAACTCTGAAAGTATGTTTTCCCATAATTCTGGTGATGTCTTCCTCCCTGAAAATTCTCTTGTTTATTCATCTCCCTCCTCCCCTTCTGTTGTATACGTCCTTCATCTATCTTACCTTTCCTGTCTTGTGGCCAAACATACACCTTATGAGATTTATACAATGCTATGTCACGTTCTAGCTTTTTATTTTTTCTACGGAACATATTTTCTGCTGTAGTATCCGCCATTTTAAATTGTTTATGATAAAGCTCACTCCATTGTTCAAACAAAGGGTTACGTAAAATGATTTCATTAATATTTTCCACTTCATCCACTAAAACATTGAGTTTGTCATCATAACATTTCAATAATAATTTCATATACAAAATTCCATATTCATCAAATAAGCTGTTAAATTCAGTAATAATATTCTCATTATATTCCACTCCCATGGGTAGTTTGAAAAATCTGATTCCCTTAGGAACTACCCGGGAGTTAATACATTGGTTAAATATGCTTTGTCAACTTTAATATTTTGTATTTGAATTAAATGGTTACCCAGCTTATAAATGTTGTTCTTAATATGCTCACTATCATTTCCATCACACATTGTTTTGTCAGAAATATGCACATGATCAGAGTTAAACGAATCAAAAACATAATCATTGCTAAGAAATTTATCTATAGCTTTGTAATGGCTACCTACATAATTCTTATTCATAACTTCCTTATTTCCCCCACTTTTATCTTTAAATTGTGAAAAAATATCAGTGTGAACAGTACCTTTACATTTTTTATTTGGCACACTTGCCATAGCTGAATAAGTCCTTTGAGGTAAAACCTGTTTTGGTTTTGCTCCTCTTTTCTCGGCCTCCACTCGGCTTTGAAAAAAGCTAAAATCAAATGTGAAGTCCTTTTCAGGGGTTTCCATTTCTTCGCTATCCCTGAGAGCCATTTCAATGTTGCTCGGTCTATGTGGAGAATCACGAATGCTGTTACAACCTTGTACATTCGGGATATCATCGTTAGTCCCAGCGGTAAATATTATATCCTTGACTAGATTGTCCTGGGCCCCTGATGAACCCATTCGCGACGATGTCCGTTCATGGGTAACATTACCCTGGGTAGATTTAATAAGAGAAGAAACCAATTCCGTAAGTTTTCTGACGTCCTCATGTAATCCGGCTACTTCAGCCCTAAGCGACACAACTTCATTACTGTTCAAGGCAAGCGCTCCTTCATCAGCTTCCGCCATCGCTGACCCAAACAACCAATGAAAAGATACGGGAAAAACAACTAGTAACGTCAACCAGCAACTGCAGGAGCCGTATAAGGGAACGCAGCTAGAACAGCAAAACGCAACTGTTATCAAAACAAAATTGAGTCCAAAAGTAGACCAGTCTTTACAGTTGTTCACCAGACGTAAAATTAAGCATCCAAAATGAACAGAGTGGAAAGTTGACACCACTCTACCAACAAATAATCCAGGGTATTACGAACATCCAAAAATTGCCAGCTAATGCAAACAAGACGGCAATGCTCAATACGCCATCAGTATATCAAAATATAAATGCAGATCCTAAAACACATCCACGGGAATATAATACGAAAAGTTGTTTATTGAAGCACACAAACAACCACTAGTTTAGCGCTTTCATCTGCACCATCACAGACTTCCTCAGAACTAGTGTAATCAACATATCCAACAGTTTAAAAACACATTTTGGCGCCCTTTCACTCCTTAAAGAAACAGACATGAAGCCACATTACATATATACATATAAAGGTTGCATATAATATTTACATATAAAAATAATAATAATAATAAATTAACTCTCAAGCTAAAATATTGAACCTCATAGAATTGTCAAGGGGTTCATAATAAAATATTACATAATAATTATCATGTAAATTATATAAATTGAATGATATGGTAATTCTATTTATCTGACTATTGAAAAATACTAGACTAGGAATCCAGCAAATAAATAATCCAGTTTATTATTATTTATTATTATTATTATTTTTATATGTAAATATTATATGCAACCTTTATATGTATATATGTAATGTGGCTTCATGTCTGTTTCTTTAAGGAGTGAAAAATTATTGGCGCCAAAATGTGTTTTTAAACTGTTGGATATGTTGATTACACTAGTTCTGAGGAAGTCTGCGATGGTGCAGATGAAAGCGCTAAACTAGTGGTTGTTTGTGTGCTTCAATAAACAACTTTTCGTATTATATTCCCGTGGAAGTGTTTTAGGATCTGCATTTATATTTTGATATACTGATGGCGTATTGAGCATTGCCGTCTTGTTTGCATTAGCTGGCAATTTTTGGATGTTCGTAATACCCTGGATTATTTGTTGGTAGAGTGGTGTCAGCTTTCCACTCTGTTCATTTTGGATGTTTAATTTTACGTCTGGTGAACAACTGTAAAGACTGGTCTACTTTTGGACTCAATTTTGTTTTGATAACAGTTGCGCTTTGCTGTTCTAGCTGCGTTCCCTTATTATACGGCTCTGCAGTTGCTGGTTGACGTTACTAGTTGTTTTTCCGTATCTTTCATTGGTTGTTTGGGTCAGCGATGGCGAAGCTGATGAAGGAGCGCTGCCTTGAACAGTAATGAAGTTGTGTCGCTTAGGGCTGAAGTAGCCGGATTACATGAGGACGTCAGAAAACTTACGGAATTGGTTTCTTCTCTTATTAAATCTACCCAGGGTAATGTTACCCATGAACGGACATCGTCGCGAATGGGTTCATCAGGGGCCCAGGACAATCTAGTCAAGGATATAATATTTACCGCTGGGACTAACGATGATATCCCGAATGGACAAGGTTGTAACAGCATTCGTGATTCTCCACATAGACCGAGCAACATTGACATGGCTCTCAGGGATAGCGAAGAAATGGAAACCCCTGAAAAGGACTTCACATTTGATTTTAGCTTTTTTCAAAGCCGAATGGAGGCCGAGAAAAGAGGAGCAAAACCAAAACAGGTTTTACCTCAAAGGACTTATTCAGCTATGGCAAGTGTGCCAAATAAAAAATGTAAAGGTACTGTTCACACTGATATTTTTTCACAATTTAAAGATAAAAGTGGGGGAAATAAGGAAGTTATGAATAAGAATTATGTAGGTAGCCATTACAAAGCTATAGATAAATTTCTTAGCAATGATTATGTTTTTGATTCGTTTAACTCTGATCATGTGCATATTTCTGACAAAACAATGTGTGATGGAAATGATAGTGAGCATATTAAGAACAACATTTATAAGCTGGGTAACCATTTAATTCAAATACAAAATATTAAAGTTGACAAAGCATATTTAACCAAATGTATTAACTCCCGGGTAGTTCCTAAGGGAATCAGATTTTTCAAACTACCCATGGGAGTGGAATATAATGAGAATATTATTACTGAATTTAACAGCTTATTTGATTAATATGGAATTTTGTATATGAAATTATTATTGAAATGTTATGATGACAAACTCAATGTTTTAGTGGATGAAGTGGAAAATATTAATGAAATCATTTTATGTAACCCTTTGTTTGAACAATGGAGTGAGCTTTATCATAAACAATTTAAAATGGCGGATACTACAGCAGAAAATATGTTCGTGAAAAAAATATAAAGCTAGAACGTGACATAGCATTGTATAAATCTCATAAGGTGTATGTTTGGCCACAAGACAGGAAAGGTAAGATAGATGAAGGACATATACAACAGAAGGGGAGGAGGGAGATGAATAAACAAGAGAATTTTCAGGGAGGAAGACATCACCAGAATTATGGGAAAACATACTTTCAGAGTTACAAGAAATACAACTTCGATTAACTTTATCTTCTAAGGGTAATAAAGTTACTTCTACTATTAACAATGAAGAGAACGTATTGAATCAGGTAACAAATCCAAGTATGGGTGCACAGGGAATACATACTATGAATGACAATAAGCCTTATATTAAGAATTTTCAAGGTTTCAATGTTTACAACTATACTGACATCATTGTCCAAGATGATTTATGTTCACTATTATGTAAAGGTAACAAGTTTGTACCTTCTAACAAATTTAATTTAGTGGACCATATTAAGGAAATCAAATTGTTTAGTAGAAGGTTGAATCTTGCTTTATTATTTGATGGTAATAAGGAAAAGGGAGCCACATATGTTCCCACAGAATTAAAGAGGAAAAGTTCCTTTGTTCCTCATTACAATCCTCAGGTGAATGTTTATGAACAAATGGTATGTAAAGATATCTACTATTTGAATAAAGAGATTGCTAGACAGCACAAATCTAATCAACAGTTATTGGTGGACAATATTACTAAACAGGAAAGGGTTGCTTTAATGGACATTATTAACAACAATGAAGTGAGAATCATGAAGCCCGATAAGGGTGGGGGGGCTGTGATTTTCACCAGTATGGCCTATAAAGCTGAGATATACAATATCTTACATCAATCGGGAAATTATGAAATGGTCTCCATTAATCAAATAAATATTGGCTTCAAAAGAATTGACTTGATATTGGAAGAATATTTAATCGACCAAAGAATATCTGAAGATTTATATAATTTTCTTAAGGTTGACTATCCGGTTATGGCTCGCATAATAGGAATTCCCAAAATCCACAAATCCCTGACAAAGCCACCATTTAGACCCATTATATCAGGTTCAAAATCCAAGATGTATAATATAGGAGTCACCATCGACAGATGGACTAAGCATATTTATCAAAATGCACCCTTTATTATTAAGGATTCATGGGATTTTTTGGCTAAGCTTACACCTGATAAATGGACAGAGGATTGTACCTTTATTACCATTGACGTATGTGATTTATTCTCTAGCATACCTAAAGAAGAGGGACTTGAGATGTTTGGTAATAGTTTAAGGAAATTTTCCCAAATGTCATGGGATAAAATTAATTTAATCTTGGATATGATGGGTTTAGTACTGGACCACAACTATCTCACGCTTGAGGGTGAATTTTTCAGGCAAACGAAGGTAGCTATGGGGCATCTTGTGCCCCATTTTGCTAATTTGGTAATGTCTGATTGGGAAAATGAATTTATTACTGAGTGTGAATTTTCTGCTTTCATCACCTTTTACGTGAGATTTTTGGACGATATTTTCATCCTATGGAAAGGTCCCAAAGATAAAATCCATGAATTCATTGAATATATCAACAGTACTACCCCTTTTCTTAAATTTACACATAATATTAGTAGTGATGGCATTGCCTATTTAGATGTTTTTATTGGTTTAACTAATGGGGGATTTACTTCCAAGATTTATCGCAAAAGCACATTTTCTAATGACTATTTATATTTTGGAAGTGAACATCCACCCCATATTTTTAAGAACATCATTAAGGGGCAATGTATTAGGTGTGCTAGAATGTCTTCTACCAGGGAATTTATGGAAGTTGAAATGGAGCTTCTTGCACAATTATTTAGCAAGAGAGGATATCCCATTGGTATGATTAATGACACCATAGCATATGTTAAAGCTCAATGGGGATTAAAATTCAAACCATTATTGGGGCTTACAAGGGAGAATGATGAAAATAAACAATTTGAAAATGGACATAAGGGTAGAGTTTGTGTTCTTACATACACTCCTTATAGTGTAAGGATTAAGGATATTCTAAATAAATATTGGGACATTATTACAGTTATAGATGCCAACAAAAAGATCTTGGGTGACACACCCACAATTGTTTACAAGACGGCTCCCAATATAAAAAGATTGTTGGAAAGTACAAAGTTAAGGAAGAGGGGCAATAACAAGAAAATATACACTAGCAAGTGTGGCAGATGTAATCAATGCAAATTCATTAATACTAAAAGTGAAGTTATATTAGATGATATGAATCGCACCATGGCAAGGAGTATAGGTGGTAATTGCTGCACTAAACATGTGGTTTATTTAGCCAAATGTATAATTTGTTCGGCCTATTACATAGGCAAAACAGAACGAGAGCTAAAGAAACGGATTTATGAGCATTATTATAAAATTCAGAAAATGGATTGTAAGAATGCACTTTATAGGCATATCAAGGAATGTGGCGATGAACATATATTTTTGTTCTTCATTATAGATGAGGAAAAAGAAAAACCATATGGGGGTGATTGGAAAACTAGATTGGCCTGCAAGGAGAGCAGGTGGCAGATGCTTACAGATTCCGTTAGAAACCCAGGTATTAATGAATTTATTAGCATCAAACCATTCTTATTGCTGGATTCCTAGTCTAGTATTTTCAATAGTCAGATAAATAGAATTACCATATCATTCATTTTATATAATTTACATGATAATTATTATGTAATATTTTATTATGAACCCCTTGACAATTCTATGAGGTTCAATATTTTAGCTTGAGAGTTAATTTATTATTATTATTATTTTTATATGTAAATATTATATGCAACCTTTATATGTATATATGTAATGTGGCTTCATGTCTGTTTCTTTAAGGAGTGAAAAATTATTGGCGCCAAAATGTGTTTTTAAACTGTTGGATATGTTGATTACACTAGTTCTGAGGAAGTCTGCGATGGTGCAGATGAAAGCTAAACTAGTGGTTGTTTGTGTGCTTCAATAAACAACTTTTCGTATTATATTCCCGTGGATGTGTTTTAGGATCTGCATTTATATTTTGATATACTGATGGCGTATTGAGCATTGCCGTCTTGTTTGCATTAGCTGGCAATTTTTGGATGTTCGTAATACCCTGGATTATTTGTTGGTAGAGTGGTGTCAGCTTTCCACTCTGTTCATTTTGGATGTTTAATTTTACGTCTGGTGAACAACTGTAAAGACTGGTCTACTTTTGGACTCAATTTTGTTTTGATAACAGTTGCGTTTAGCTGTTCTAGCTGCGTTCCCTTATACGGCTCCTGCAGTTGCTGGTTGACGTTACATATGAGTTGATGCCTGGTCAGAGTGGTAATGAGCTAGTTGGCTAGATATGGAAACACTCGGAATACTTGATGAGCTGCTAATACTTTCATGCACTTAGTAAACACCCTGGGGACTGTGATGTGTCCAAATGGCAGTACTCTGAATTGATAATGACTGGCTCCCAGCCAGAAGCATAAGTACCTCCTGAACTGTCCATTCATCTTTATGTGATAGTATGCATCCTGAAGGTCTATAGAGCACATCCAGTCATCCGTGCTCAGAAATGGGAGAAAGGACTGAACCATGACCATCTGAAGCTTAGTTTTTCGAACTGATTTGTTTAGTTTGGAGAGATCCAGTATTGGTCTCCGTTCCCCTGTTTTTTTTGGCACGGAAAAGAATCTTGAGTAAGGTCTGGATTCTATCTAGTCTGGTGGGACCTTTTAGTACGCCAAACAGAGACAAACTAGTGAAGAACAGGCAAGTGGATCTCCGAAGTAACACACCAGGCAAAAAATCCTTAACGCAATTTATTGAAAAAAAATATATAAGTACACACAGCGTTTTCGTGGGACCTGTTGGATGTCTCTTCTTCTAGCAGCTTTTGTATTTGAATTGCTGCTTGTTCCCTCGGACTGTGTTGAATATTGGGGAATTTCTTTGGGATTGGGGGAGAAAGGGAAAAGGGTAGAATATATCCTCTGGAAATGATCCTCTTGTACCCAAGTATCTTTTGTTATATCTAGCCAGGCTGTCTGGTGCTGGGATAAACATCCCCCAACTGTCTCCAGAGGTGGACAATCAGTCTTCCTTTCAGGAGTGCTGGTACGATTTCTCAAAGAAAGATTCTCTGGAATCCTGGTTCTGCAGGCCTCCTCTGCCATGGGGGTTGTCTTTGTCCACTTGAGTTACCACCTCTGCCTCTGGGGAACGCCCTCCACATTTGTCTTGAAAATAACCCAGGGACTTCTTGAACCACATTTTTTGACCACCTTGTTGATTCCTGGAAAAGGTTCTTTGAGTTGTTGAAAAGTGCACACCCATGGCGGACAGAGTCTTTTCATCCTTTTCACACCTGGACACAGTTTTTTGCCTTGGGGCCAAATAAAAATGATCCATCAAAGGGAGTACTGATGAAGGAAGACTTGAAAGGCTCCACAAACTCACAGTAGTAAATCCAGGCATATCACGTTATGGAAACATCTGAACCCACTTCCCTTGAGGTTCCTTCCGCTACATGTGAAATCAAACTCATGGACAAATTAGATATGGACTGTAGGGTCATCAGCTGAGAAGTAACAAATGCCTGAACTTCATCAGAAATAGCACCCGAGGGGTATTTGATAACTCCTTGATTAAATCCCTCTGAAGTGTAGTAATACATGCCAAATAGTTTGGAGACCTCAAGGCGAAGGTCACTAAAGCATAGACACACTTCCCAAATGTGTCAATCATCTGTGACTCACTGTAACGGGGATGGACAGTGGAGCTTTCCTGAGCTACTTCCTTCTTGGTGGCCACCACAATGACCATAGCATCAACAGGAACTCCCTTCTCCCAAAACTGTCTATCCACCAGTGGTGCCTTTATCCTGTCTGGTCTGTGAGAAATGGGCTCGATGGTGTCAATGTCCTTCCACACCTGCTGTAAGATCAAATCAATGAGCTCTTCAGCAGGCAGAGTCACCCAGGAGGTAGTGAGTCCAGTAACAAAAGCCTCCATGTGAACAGATTCCGCAGATGTATAGTTAATGCATGTCCAACCACCTCTATCCTTAAGGATTTCCTGGATGTCTCCAAAGGAGACATCTTCAGGAGGTGAATATGGGGACCTTTCACCTTCATTGAAATCTATATCTTCAGTGATGGACTCCTCAGGGAGTCTGAGTGTTTTCTCTTACACATCCTCTTCTTAGGGACCTCCTCAGTGGGATGCACTAGGTAGGTCTCAGAAGAGGCGATCACAATTCCCTGGGGGGTTTTGGTATTGACTGTCCTTGTGGAGGGAGATGGTGAAGCTCTGATCACTGAGACACCATGGCAGGGTCTTAGGATGCAAGAGGGAAATATCCATCTGAACTGTTGAGGCAGAATACATTCTCTTCACAGCCTCAAAGGCAGAGCGCATTGGATCAGAGAAGATGACAAGCTTCTGAATCATAGGTCTCCCCTGCTCCAAGGGCAAAACTTCTGAGGTGGAAGCTGGAGCTGAGCTATCTAGTGACACGGCAGTAAGGTGTAGAGGGGGCTCCAAAAACTTCAGAGTTAAATGCAACACCTTGGTTCTGACAGGTAGACTATGGCTCAGAGAGCTCTCCAGATCTGATGGAATTGGAGCCCTCAGAGAAGATCTCACATCTGAGGATACAGTTATCCTTGGATCCGAGGAAGATAGATATGGGTAACTTGGATTCAACAACTCTGAAGCTACAGGAGTCAGAGGAGGAATCTGTAACAGGGGAGTAACAGATGTACAGATCTCCTGTCCCAGAGGGGTAGGAGATGAAGCTGCACCAAGAGAATTTTCACTGGTCTTTCCACATCTTCTTCTGTGAGGCTTCTGGAAGAACAAGTGGAGTACATGGATGATGACCTGGGTCTTTCCAAAAATGGGGATGGTACCCTGTCAGGAACCGAATCCATAGACAGAGAGTACCTTTATCCTGGGCAGTAATTTTGCAGGTTGACCTGGATCAGAAAATTGGATCTGATAGCTTTGACTCCATTGGATTCGACTTAGTACGCATCGTATCTGACAATGTTTTTTCAGATTCATGGACTTTAGCTTTTTTTTTGGGTCTGGGGTTGAGACCAGATCCTTACGAAACTTCCTCAAGGAGTCTGAAGCTGAGGATGAGGAAGATGGCTTCCGAGAACAGGGTTTTTTGATTTTTGGGATTTTTAACTTAGTAATGGAGGAACCCTCTGATATAGCATCTTCAAATAATGAAGGAAGACGACCTTTTAGAATCAATTAATTTTTCTGCTCTACTAAAGCATGGGGGTTAAAACCGTGGCATATAGCACTATCTTCTTGTACATGGGGCAGGCCTAAACAATACACGGATAATGTATGGGAATCAGACAGAAGCAGCTTGTGCCCACACTTCATATATTTTTTAAACCATGCCAGGTTTTCTGCCATAGTTAAGAAAAAAAAAGCAACACAATAGGATAGATAAAAAAAAAAAAAAAAACTGCTTAAGTGGGGAAAAAGAGAAAAGGAAGACAGGAAAATGCCAATGATGGTAAATTAGGAACTAAGACAGTGTTGTAGTGGGAAAAGAGATACTAATGATAGTATCTGAGAAATACAGAAAAATATACTAAAGAGATGCTAATATAAAAAAATGAAGAAACTACTAGGAATTTAAAAACAAATGCTAAGGGAAAAGATATAAAGTTTTTTTAACAAGGTTTGAAAGAAAATATGAAGCTTATTTGCTGTGCGCTCAGGAATGATGGAAGACCACTTCTTTTGCTTGAAGCAGCAAATGAGATCTGAGGTAACTGGGGTTGGTGCATTATGGGTAAGTGAGAAGCTCGAGGGGTTTTTGGTTGCTACGAGCTTCAGAAATGGCCGAGTCGGATCCGAGGGATCAGATCTAAACCCATCAGTTGAGGATAGAATGAAAGTCGACAACATCAGATCTAACTTTACTCACTAAAATCAGTCCTAGCCTGCCTTAATCCAAGTTCCACAAGATGAGATTGACATGCAGGACATTGTAGTGCAGCATTTTCATTTTACATTTTTTTTTTGTGCATTAAACTTTAACTTAAACTTTATTTTGCAGGTATATAACATTTAACATCCTGTTCTTGTCATTCACAATTAAGAGTTATAAGTATGTTGAAGTTGCATTTCTTACTGGCTAAAACATTGTCCATTAATGTGCCTGCTTGAACATCTGCTACCAATCAAAATGTCAGAATACCTGCTCAACTCTCACATTTCTTCTGCTTTAAGGTCTGACTCAACTGTTTCTTTCCCCTCTGCCCCGGTAAGAGTGCCTTTTACTCTCCTTGTGTGTCATTCTGACATTTTCTATCTGAAAATTGGGAATGGCTTGATTGGCATTCTGTCCACTGGTTGCTTTCCTCCTTTTCCCCCATTAGTTTTAGCCTGATTTCTTGTCTGTTCTCTCCATTTCTATCTACAGCTTCTTTATACTGGTGTAATTCCTCCTGCACTTGGTCTGGAGCCACATGAGGAAAAAAACTTTTAGATCAGCAGTGTACAGCAGACTGAAATGAAGATTTAGTAGTTTGCATTTTTTAAAAAAATGGAATGAATCACTTTCTTTTTGTCCTTGGTCGAATAGTCTTGCTCAACAAAGACCCACTGTTCAACTAATAAAAACTTTCCCTTCTTCCACAGCAGTACCAACAATTGTTCATTAAGTAGGTAAATATGCTGATTTAGCACAGTTAGGTATGGGAATCTATTTGCCAGTTTCAGTGGGGTGAAAACTATGTGCTCTTTCCACTAGTATCTCTTTTCTCCAGCCTGGACCATTTACTTAGGAAGTCCACCACATATTGCCAACAATCCTTTTCTTCTATACCCTCTGGTATGTTGAGAAGCTGGAGATTTTCTACTCTCTCCCTGTCTTCTAACTCTTGTAACTTCTTCTCTAGCTCTTCTTTCATGGCCTTCAGGTTTAACAACTGTTGCTGCATTCCTTTCTTTGTCCCATTCAGCTTTTCTAAGTCATCCAAGTGAGTCGATAGGGCCATTTCCATCTCAAAACATCTGTCAGTCTTTTTAGTATAGTCCAGAGTTATCCCTATTTTTACCACCTCTAAATATAACTTGACCTTTTCATCCATTTCTGATATGTCTCTGCTGGCCACATTTGGTTGCATCTGTTCTGCCTTCCTCCTCCCTCTCATTTGTCACATTTTTAGTAATCTGAGTCACCTTTGCTAACTACTTTTTGTTAATACCCATTTTCTTTCTTTTAGACACCCATTTTGCATTTGGAGAGCATTTGCCACCGCTACTGATCACTTCTATCCTTTTCCTTGATAGGTTTTTGCTATTATTGCAGCTGATCAGCCTGGAGAGCTCTCAATACATGGCTCACTAGCACATCAACATACCAGAATTTCTCAAAAATTCATCAGTTCTTGCTGTCAAAAAGCAATTACTAGAAAATGGAAATCAAAATGTAAACAAAATGTAATTGAAGTACTGAATATTGTAAAGGAGCTAAAAGAACTGGAAGTGAGATCTTCAGAAAAGGGATGGAGCAAATTACATATAAATAAATGGAATTTGTGGGAACAATAGCTGCATAATAATGTTCAGGAATAAGAGTGAGGTTTAAGAGAAGGGAGGAATTGGGCAATTTATGTAGTAGTTGGAGTGAATAACTATAGATGTTCCTTTTCTTTAATCTATAATGCATGAAAATGAAAAAAAAATGTTAATATGGTTTGCTTTCTTTTCCATTAATGCGTGAGTGCCTATGTCTCTTTTAACATCTTTATTGAATTATCACTTGTGACACAGGCAAACAAATTTATATAAAAGTAATCAAACCACATGAACAAATTCACATTTACAAACATTATAGAATATATAAAATATATACATCATGTATTTATAATTAGCAGCATTACATAAATTACTTATTTCTGCCTTCTCTTAAATCTCAATCCTCCTCCAAGACATTTTCTGCATGTATTTTTCCCACAATTTCCATTTTTTCTATGTAATCTCCTCCTACCCTTTTATAAAGATCTTACTTCCTGTTCTTTTATCACTGTTAAAATATTCACTACTTCAAGTATAGTTGGTTAAGATTTTGATTTCCATTTTCTAGTAATTACTTTTTCAGCAGGCAATTCAGATTCTGCATCCTGGCTCATTTGTTCATCCAGCATTCCTGACACAGTACTCTGAAGGGAGCTTTTGAAGTCTGCCAACTCATTACACTCCCAAGACATGTTTCCAGTTACCTCGTTCTTCCCCATCACACCTCCAACATTTGCCATTTATCTGAAGCTGCTTGGGGTATAAAATAATTTATGCAAACACTTCCAGGCAAAAATCCTAAATTGTCTAGACTTTGTTGCATATTTGGGAGCCATACATATGTCCTCCCTTTGTTTCTTTTTGAATTGCATATTTAATCTGTCTTCCCAATCTTTTCTGACCTCTTTTGTGCCTATGTTCTTAAGTCAACATTTAATAATGGTGTTTACAAAAATTTTGGGGAAAAAATTCCACAATTACCTGTTCTAGCTGCTTAGACTACACTTCAGAATTTAAAAGCTATAAGAATATAAGGCACAGAGGACGACATAATTTTTCTCTTACTTTTAACCAAGACAATTACAATTCAAATGCCAGTATTTGATCAGGGTTGATGATTATGGACCACAAATGGCTTTGAGACACTGGTACCAACTTATCCAAGACTCTGCAAAAAGCTCTATCTTTTGCAGGACTTAAGGTCACTAGAAGCATATCAAATATAAAATAATTAACTAAATCCAAGATAGGAACTGTTGCCAGAAGTACCTACACAGATGGAATATAGCAGGAAGTTTCTACCTTTGTTTGCTTTCTTTCTGGAGACTAAGGACTAGGAAAGTGTAATGAACCTGCTTATTTTGAAACAAATAATGCACTAAAGACTCTGGTCTTCCTAATTATTGCAGTTCTTACTGGAAAGTGTGGGTCCATGTCCTGCATACTGGTCTCTTAGAAATCTAGGTATACAGGATGACAGGGGCACCTCCACAACAGGCTTCTGGTTGGCAGTATCCAAATAGATTTTTACATTTTATTTACTTATTGCCATTTGGTTACTGGGAAAGTCCAACTTGGCCAAACAGTTGCGTAGCAAGAATGGAGTGATATGGGTAATTGTTCAGGTTGCATAGTGTTGGGGGGAAGCAGGCATGATTAGTTGCTCCAGATCTCTCTTTAATGCAATATCAGCTTTTAAAACCAGTATTGCATTTGTGGCCAAACTGAAGTGGTGTAGCCTTCTGTGTGTGGTGTAAACTGTACATTATAGCAAGCAGTTTGCTACAGTTTAAAAGTTAAAAAAATACACACACACACACACACATATATAAATATATATATATATATATATATATATATATATATATATATATATATATAGGCCCACTTTGTAATTTCGAAATTCCACAATACCAACGTTCCAAATACCGATGCTTAGAACTTCAAGACTGTGGAATCTCGAAATTAAAAACAAAAAAAAAAAAAGTACAGTTTTGTACCTACCATAAATGTAGATGTCCGATAGATATGCAACTGCAGTCATAACATATGGGTTGTCCTGCCTCAGGCAGCCCTTGGTCGGCCGAATTCCAAAGTCTGGGTCCGGCGTCGGCTGGTGTCGCCTCCTCTCCGACGTCACCACGGCTGGAGTATAAAGGCATCGGCCGATGCCATCTTCTTCAGTGTTTCTTGCCCCAGATGCCAGGTGCCCTCCTAGGAAGGCTGAATTTGGTAAATGGATAAAAATAATCCCAAACATGCACAACAGTAATAAACAGATACACCATAGGAATACCCCCAGCTAATGGGAAAAAGGGGGAAGGACCCAAATAGAAGGATACGGAGGGGTAGTTGGAGGGACAATCTGACTGCAGTTGCATATCTATCGGACATCTACATTTATGGTAGGTACAAAACTGTACTATGTCCTTCAAGAATGCAACTGCAGTCATAACATATGGGTTGAATACCATAGCCAAGCTGGGGGTGGATGGAACTAAGATAAGGATGGTGTAGCTAAAATCCCCTGCAGGACTGCCGAAGCAAAGCCTGCTTGGGATCTGGAATATAAGGGCAGGTTGTAGTGCTTGGTAAATGTATGCACGGAGCTCCATGTAGCAGCCTCTAAAATGTCCTTTGTTGCCACTCCTCTTAGGAAAGCAGTGGAAGTGGCCATAGCTCTGGTGGAATGTGGCCTAATATTGGCTGGCACACTTTTTCCATGGAAAGAATAACAGAATCTGATGCAATGTCCAATCCATTTTAAAATTGTTTGTTTGGAGATGGCTTTTCCTTGCATTCCAGCAGCATAGGCTACAAACAGTTGGTCAGACTTTCTGGTGGCCTTAGTTCTGTCCAAGTAGTAACGTAATTGTCTGTGTATGTCCAAAGTATGCAGTAGCTTTTCCCCCCTATTTTGAGGATTGGGGAAGAATGCAGGCAGATGAATGGCTTGATTTAGAGACACCCTGGAAATAACTTTGGGCATGAATGTAGGATTGGTTCTTAGAGAAACTCTGTCTTGATGAAAAATGAGGAAGGGAGGCACTGCCATGAGTGCCTGTATCTCCGAAACTCTTCTTGCAGATGTGACTGCCAATAAGAAGGCCGTCTTCCATGAAAGAAATTGCATTTCTGAACTTGCTGCTGGCTCAAATGGAGGAAGAGTTAATTTTTCCAACACATAATTGAGGTCCCATGCAGGTACTGGCTGTTTTCTGGGAGGTTTGATATTCTTTATTCCCCTTACAAACTGTCTTAGCAAGGGATGAGAAAACACTGGAGGGTCACAGTTGTATTTTGCTGAGATTGCTGAGGCATGAATCTTTATTGAAGAGTATGAAAGTCCAGTATGAAGTAATTCTGCCAAGTATTCTAAAATCTGAGGTATACTCGGTAATGCTGTGTCCTGACCCCTGTTGGCATTCCATATGCTGAATCTCTTCCATTTGGATGAATATGCTTTTTTTGTGGAAGGTCTGCGTGCTTCCAGCAAGATCTCTTGAACCAATTTTGATAGAGAGGTAGGCGGAGAAGTCATGTTAGCCTCCAGGCGGTCAGGTGTAATGATTTCAGGTCTTGATGTACAGTCCTGTAATTGTGTTGTGTTAGGAGCAGGGGCCCTAGAGTCAGAGGCCATGGTTTGGTCCGAGTTATGGTCAATAGCAATGGGTACCAGTGTTGCCTTGGCCAGTCTGGAGCTATCAAAATACCTGTTGGTTGTTCTGCTTTGATCTTCAGTATCACCTTGGTCATCAGAGGCAGAGGAGGGAATGCATAAATTTTTAGAGAATTCCAGCTGAAGGAGAGAGCATCCGTCTTCCAGGCTAGAGGATGGTGAGTCCTTGTGCAGAACTTTTTCAGGTGATGATTTAAGTGGGATGCGAAAAGATCTACATCCGGTCTTCCCCATGTCTTCGTCAGTTGAGAGAAAATGTGAGGATGCAACATCCATTCGTGTGGATCCATGAAATTTCTGCTCAGGTTGTCCGCCAGTACATTGTCCTTGCCTGGTACAAACTGGGATTGTAAATGTATCTTCAGGCTCAGGGATTTTTCCCAGAGAAGCATTGTTAGTCTGCAGAGGGGATAAGAATGAGTGCCTCCCTGCTTGTTTATGTACCACGTGACAGTGGTGTTGTCTGTCCTTATCAGTAAATGTCCTTGTTGTAGTGATTTTTCGAAAGTCTCGATTGCATGTATCACTGCCAACATTTCCTTTTGGTTTATGTACAGATGTCTTTCCTTTGGGGTCCATTGCCCCTGAATGCATCTGTCCTCCATGTGCGCCCCCCATCCATGGTCTGAGGCGTCTGTTGTAATCATTTGGCCTGCTTGAGGTCTGTTGAAAGGCATACCTTTGTTTTGCTGACTGGCTTGAGCCCACCATAAAAATTCTTTTTTCAGACACGGAATAAGTGGGATTATGTCCTCAAGGCTTTGGCTGTGTTGGGACCATAAGTTTTTTAAATACCATTGCAGCTTTCTCATATGAAGTCTTGCCAAAGGTATCAGAAGGATGCAAGATGCCATGAACCCCAGGGCCTGCAGGAATTTCCTTGCAGTCAGCTGGGAGAGTTTTGCTAGGCCTTTGAAGTACTCTGGTAAATGCTGCTGTTTTTCCTCTGAGAGATAGGCCATTTGGTTTTCTGTGTCCAGTTTGGCTCCTAAGAAAATAATCTGTTGGGATGGCAGTAGTTTTGACTTCTGAATGTTGACTGTGTATCCCAAGGCCTGCAGTAGATGCATGACAAAGTCCAAATTTTCTTTTAAGGTTTGTTTGTTGTCTACTTGTATGAGGCAGTCGTCCAAGTAGGGGTATATTTGAATCCCCTGCAGTCTGCAGTGTGCCACTACTGATGCCAGGCATTTCGTGAACACTCTGGGCACAGTAGATAAGCCAAACGGCAATGCTGAGAATTGATAATGCTCTGTTCCTGCAAGAAATCTGAGGTATCTTCTGCAACTTTGTCTGATTGGGACATGCAGGTATGCCTCCTTGAGGTCCAGAGTGACCAGCCAAGACCCCTTGCCCAGCATGGGAAGGAGTTGCTGCAACATCAGCATTTTGAACTTTGGCACTATGAGAAAAGTGTTTAGAGATGACAAGTCCAGTATGGGTCTCCATTTGTTTTCTTTTCTTGGAACAAGGAACAGCCTTGAATAAAATCCCTGGCCTTGCTCCTGAGGAGGAACCCTTTCTATTGCTCTTATGTTTAACAGCTTGGAAACTTGAAAGAGTGCCTCTGCCCTTTGATGATGTGGCAGGTTTGGCATGCCTTGTCTTATTGGTAATGTGTGGAAGTGGAATCTGTAACCTTTGTCTATCAAATCCAGAATCCAGTTGTCCTTGGTTAAGATATGCCAGTTTTGTGAGAATAAGGATAATTTTCCGCCCAAGGGTGCTTCTCTTTGGACCTTTGTAGGCAGAATGAAAATCAAGTCATTGCGATTGTCCTTGTGGTGCAGCTGAACTGTCTGCACCACTTCTTTGGTTTGGAGGTTGCCATTGGCGTCCCCTGTAAGATCCTCGGTATTGCCCTCTACTTCTGGCATGTCTGCTTTTTCCCCTTTGAAACTTGTCTGAGCTGGGGAAGGACCAATTCTTTGAGGGCCAGTTTCTGCTGAATCTGGGTGGCTGAACCTGAAGGAAATCCTTGACTGTCTGTACTGACTTTGCTTTTTCCTCTATGGATTTCAATACATCCTGTGCATTAGCACCAAAAAGCTTCTGTTTTTCCAAAGGTGCATCAAGTAACTTTACTTTAACATGGTCAGGCAAAGGCTGATCCTTTAACCAAGCATGTCTACGTATCACAGCCCCAGTCATAGCTGCCCTACATGAAGCTTCCAGTGCATCATAACTACACTGTAGAAAATGGTTATTAACCTGCTGAGTGCTATGTATGTGATTCTGCAATGCCTTTTTATCAATAGGCTCAGGAGAAGCTAACTTTTTCTGTAAATCATCCAGGAGAAAATCCTGGTACTGAAACATGTGAAAAAGGCAATTTAGTGACCTCATGGCCAGGGTAGTAGAAGTATATACTTTTTTACCCCATCGCTCCAGGGACCTTGCTTCCCTGTCTGCTGGCAGTGGGTTTTTGGCAGAGGAGGTAGCCACTCCCTTGGGGCCCTGTGAAATAGTTTCTAGATCCACAGAGTGGGCCTTAAAAAGGTGTTTGTGAGTGTCAGGGACCCTATAATATCTATCCGGCTTGACAGGAGCTGGAGGAAGAGAATCAGGATTAGCACTGGAGTCAGAGAAAACATCATCCAAAACGTCCATAACAGGTGGAATAGCTAAAGGTCTGTGCTGGGGAAGCTTGAGGAAGGTACAAAGCCTTTTCCTGGAGTCAGAGAATTCCTGACCCTGCCATTGGAAATGTTCCCTCATGGAATGAAGGACTTCACCAAATGAAAAATCCTCTGGAGGGGAGGCAGAAGGAATTGATTCCTCAGCATCAGAGTCCTCATAGGCCTGGAAGGATTCTTCTTAGGTATCAGAATGTTCAGAATCCCCAGAGGCTTCATCCGAGGAGAGGTCGTCCGCCTGCTCAGTCCTGGGCCTTTTCTCTGCAGGTGGCTGGGAACCCCATTCCAGATGAGGCTGAGACCCCCTGATAAGGGAAATAAGATCAGCAGCCAGAGACATGATCTGCTTATCAGAGGAAGGGGCCTGGGCAGTAGGTCTAGTTTGGGCCTTAGCACGTGCAAAGGCCTTGATGGACATGGCTACAGGAGGCCTAGCAGCCCCACGTGCAGGCGTAACCTTGTCCACAGAAACGGTTTTGGGTAGATCCAGAACTTCGGTTTCCAGAGGAAAATCAACAACTGGCACCGGAGAGATCTCCGAGACCGAAGGTCGTGTTAACGCTGTGTCGTCGGCCTGGAGCGGTAGATTAACCACTTCCGAAGGGACCGGAGCACTAGCAGAGGGTTTGGGAGTAGCATCGGTAGTGGACGCGGGCCGAGGATGTCAGTCCCGGTCCTTGCGTTTTTTAGCAGATTGGGTAGTCGGTTGATCCGACGGCATGATATACGCAAAAGATTCACCGAAAAAATCCTCAGTGAAATCTGCCCGGCGCCTGAGAGTGCGCTTATTAAAGCAAGCACAGGCAGCACAGGCCGAGACATCGTGGTCTGGGCCCAGGCAAGGAAGGCAGAGAGAATGGAAGTCCTTATGAGGTATTTGTTTACCACAAGACAAACAATTATTAACTTTCTCAATTTATTCTGACATCGGCTGAGGCAAGAATAAATGTTCCCCAACGGGGTACTTAGCTTTTAGATGACTTCGGTACTGAAAACACAGGAGCTGGCCGACCGGCACTTGCGAACTGCTTCTGCTTCGGGCACCGCGCGGCAAGAAAGACTGGAGAAGATGGCGTCGGCCGATGCCTTTATACTCCAGCCGTGGTGACATAGGAGAGGAGGCGACACCAGCCGATGCCGGACCCAGACTTTGGAATTCGGCCGACCGAAGGCTGCCTGAGGCAGGACAACCCATATGTTATGACTGCAGTTGCATTCTTGAAGGACATCATCAATAAACACATTTTTGCAGGGGTACAAGCCCCTCTGCACCCCCACACCCCTATAAGGTACAGATCCTTATAACTTACTCTGAGTAAAATGAGGCTTTAAAGTAACAGGATGTGTATTACAAAGATATTCATTCTCATTGCTGATTATTGCTTTTCATCCTTTTTCCTATATTTTCCACTTTATTTAATAGCTCATAATTTTCCATTACTAACTCCATCTACTTAACAAAAATGCAGTGCTTTTTTAAACTCAGAAGCAAAATGAATAGCTAATTATAAACATGACTTACTTTTAAATAATCACTAAAATAAAGCAAGAATTAAAAAAAAAAGACTGACATGTCAGAAGGCTTCACTAATGACATGAGAATTAGGAAAACCTATTACTGGACAAGAGGATCATGGCAAGCAAAAGAATGAGCAGAATGCAAGAAAGCATCACAGTGGCACAAGAAATATGTCTGTTAACTGGCTGTAACAAAGCCTCTGAGCACCATGCTCTAGCTGAATATATGATGGCCCTGGCATTAATGATAAACTAATTAAGCAAATGCACTGTAGATAGTACTAAAAGAATTCCTGACTTACTGACTGCATGAAAGAAGAATCTTTGCAGCCCTTTGCTTACTTTATTCTCAAATGCACTTTGTACCCTTATCCTTCTGTTCATTCTACCTTTTTATATGATATAGATGTTTTTTCTTACCTTCTTGAGTCTTTAAGCACAGTGGTTTCTTTGCTAATGGCTGAGACCCATTATCTACCTATCCTGATATAATCAACACATTTGGGGTAACAATGAATGTTCTAGAACCCTTCTTGTATGTTTTTCAGCCAAACAGAAATTAGACAGGCCAAGCATGAAACACTAGGTTTTGTCCAAAGCAAGACAATATAATTTGTTTATCTTTGGAATGACTCTATCAAGTACAGGACCTGGTTAGCTTTCTATTCATATAACCATTGACTGTGACTGCTAGTAATGGAGACCTCCCAATCCAAGAATTCTGAAAAGTTTAAGACAATGGAGTAAACAGTATCTGGTCACCATATCATAGCCTAATGCACTGAAATCTATTCTCTCAAGACTGGGAAAGTGAAGACCATGGTACCATAATTTTCTTTTTCAAACAAGAAACATCTTTATTAAATTATCATGTATGAAATAGGCAATCTTATGTTTATATAAATGAAAATAAACCATTCCGGCACAATTTCAGTTGCAAACATTTTACATTACAAACCCTGCAGACACAACTGTAGCTGCAAACATTATACATCACTTATAATATATCCAGTCATTGTCAGTCAAACATTACAAAGCTCATTCAAGTCCTGCCTTCTTTTAAACCTCTCTCCTCTGCATGTATTGATCCCAAAAGTTCCATTTTTCCAATGCAATTTGCTCCTATCCTTTCCTAAAGATCCAAATTCCAATAGTTTTATCTCTGTTACTATCTTAGCTACTTCTAGTAAAGTTGGTTTAGACTTTGAGTTCCATTTTCTAGTAAATGCTTTTTTGGCAACCACCATAATTAGACTCAGGAAGACCTTATTATGTCTAAGCAATTCCGATTCTGTATCATAGCTCAAAAAACTAATTTCCTTAATTACACAAATTTGCTAATCCAGTATCTCCAACAGAACAGTCTACAGGGAATCTTTAATGTCTGCCAGCTCATTATACTCCGTGAAAGTATGTTCCCAGTTACCTCTTTCTTCCCCATCACACCTCGAACATTTGTTGTGTACCTGAAGAAAAATTATTTGGAGTCTATTTGGGGTGTAAAAATGCACGTGTAAACACTTCCAAACAAATATCCTAAATTTTATAGACTTTGTTGCATATTTGGGAGGCATACATATATTCCCCATTGTTTCTTTGTGAATTGCTTATCCAAGCACTCTTCCCAATCCTTTCTGACCTCCTCTGATTGATTCTTACAGTTATCATGCAATATTTTATATGCTCTGCTAATTATTCCTTTCTTTTTTTAAACAATTTTATTGAAGATAATGTCAAATACACAATAAATATCTTAGAAGATAAACAATTTTTAAATTACATTAAAAAGATTATAAAAATCAAACATATCTAAAACTATCTACAAAAACATTCACCATATATACAGCATGAAGATACAAAAATATTAATATACATTTATTATTTACAAGATTATCAATTTATTTTTCTAGCAGATCATAAATCTTGTTCCAGATATTATACATTATAGTATTCCTAGAGGTTCTAGACTTAATTGTCAACTTTTCCAAATAACAAATTTCAGTAAGCAAAGTTTTAAATTCTTGTACTGAAGGAGAGGAATTAGATTTCCATTTCTTTGTAATTGTTTTCCTGGCAACAGATAGTATGGACCAAATTAAAGGGTATTTAGACACCCTTATACAAACTGGAACCGGAGTGTTAAATAAAACAAGTGATTTAGATAGTGTGAAGGTATCAGTAAAGATTGCCTGTAAAAATGTATTAATATCTTCCCAAAAAAATCAATTCTATACAGTCAAAGAACATGTGAGACCAGTCCACATTCAGTTCCTTATTACATCTCCAATATGTAACATCCTTTTTACTAAATTTACTTATGGCAAGGGGAGTAATGAATGACCTGTATAAATATTTCCATGTAAATATCCTCCATTTGGGTGATGATGTAGTTACACTAGCTGATTTTAATATATTCAGTTTATCATTATCCATTGTTAGGTGCTTGTTAAGTAAAGAAAATAATTCCAGTGACTGTCAGGAAATATATCTAAATCAAACTTAATTGCTTTATATATGTGATAACTTATTTTTAACAGGGGAATGTTGTATTGATGGCATCACATAATATATTGAATTAGGTATTGCTTTCTTAGTTGAGGAGGCATCTATTCAATTTTAAGATGCATTTTCTTCCTTCTTGTAAGTCCAACCATGAAAATGTGTCAAACTCAAATTCAGTGTATTCATGGATTTAAATTCATTATTTGATATCATTTGACACCATAAAGTTAATTGATTTTGCTGAAAGGAGGTCATTTTTGCAGAATATGTAGAAAATAAAACTCCTTCAGTTTAGGGTATGGGGAAAAGAAGACTTAACCAATCCTTTTATAACTTAAATTTGAGTATATAGTTCCTAAACGATTTTAAAAGGAGTATTAAATAATTACATTTCAAATTCTGAAAAGGAAAGACAGAGAAATATTTTTTTAGTATACAAATAAATGAGTTATTTACTTATTCTGATTTCTAAGAGTTATTTTTTTGTTGTGTCATATGCTAGCATTTCAAGCATATTTTTCCATTTTGCATGGTATTGCATGTCTATAAGAAGATAAATAGTTTTGATCACTGATGAGATTGAGTAAAATTCCAAATTTGGCATCGCTATGCCACCACCATCCTAATTTTTCATGTGATAAGTTAACACAATTCTAGGTTTGTTAGGAAACCATAAACATTTTTGGAACATTGAATTAAATTTCTTGATTGTCAAATTTGGGGGAGGTAAAGAAATGGATTGGATAATGTAAAGTATTTTAGGAAGGAGAATCATCTTAATTGAACATTTTTAATCCATAGAAAAAGGAATTTTATTCCATTTTTTATCAGACTATATATTGTCATAAGACTTTTGTTATAATTCATTTGGATAATGTCTTTAATATTTTTAGTAATTATACTACCTAAATAAAGTATCTGTTCAGATTGTGCTAAAATCTTTCTAAAATCATCATATAAATTAACTTCTTTGGGTCAATTAATAGAATTTGTGTTTTATTGTTATTAAAAGTTAGGCCTGATTCTTTTTTGGAAGTGATTCACATCTTTGAAGAGAGCATGAATAGATGAATTATCACCACCAAGGGTAAGAAGAATGTCATCAGCAAACATTTGTATTTTAGAGGACTCGTTAGAGTTTAATTTAAAACCTACAATATCTTTATCCCCTCTTATTAAGTTCACTCATGGTTCCATAATTAATGTGATTAATAAAGGGGATAATGGGCATCCTTGTTTAGTACTCTTAATTATTGGGATATTTTGAGATATACTTGTACCAGTTTTAATGTACGATTGACTGCCATTACATAGCTGTGTAATAAGATTTATAAACTTATTAGCAACATTTAGTTCTTCCAGTAGAATGAATAAGGATTCCCAATTAATTGAATAAAAGGCACAGTTTATATCCAAACTAACTAGTGTTAGATTTCTATTTAAATATTTGGCAGATTCAAACAAAGTTAAAGTTCTTTTTATGTTGTCATATGACTTTCTATTTACTATAAAACCTGTTTGATCTTCATCTACTAATATTGGTAAAAAATCTTTCAATCTATCTGCATATATGGACACAAACATTTTATAATCAGTATTAAGTAAGGAAATGGGTCTGTACGAGGAACATTTGGAGGCATCTTTATTAAATTTCAGTATAGGTGAAATAAAAGTATAGTTCCATGAAGGAGGGATTATATTTTTATTCTGGGAGATATTAAAAACTTGGCAGAGTACTTTTAGAGCATTATATGGCAATATTTTATAAATTTCCGGAATAATACCATCATTACTAGGGGTTTTATTTTGCTTTAATTTGGAAATTTGTATTTGAATGCCTTTGATAGATATAGGTTTATCTGTAAGAGTTGCTTGTTCTTCTGATAATCCTTTTTTAGTATATTTATTAATAAAAGCTTTAATGCTATCATTAGAATCAATTGTATTGGGTTTCTGATTAATGTTAAGAAAAAATTCTCTAAATTTAATTAATATATTATGTAAATCAGAGACCATCTTTTCCTTCTTTGGAGAAAATATTTCATTAATATGACTACATTTGTTTAGTCTCTTAGTTTTGTTAGCTAACAATTTTAATGATCTAGGATTTGCAGAGAAGTTTATTAGTTTAAATCTTTCTAAATTAATCATGGTTTTATGATTTAGTATCTCCAAGTATTTGTTATTTAAAGAATTTATTTATTTTCTCTTATCACTTATGTCTTTGTCTCCCTTATAGTTAACCTTTAAACTATTTAACTTTAGTTGTATATCTTGTAACTCTTTATCCCACAATTTCCTTTTTTGTAATACCAATTTATAATTCTTCCATATAGGTATGCTTTTAGAGCATCCCAAATAAATACTTTGGAAATATCATTAGTGCTATTAAGTTCTATAAAGTTATGGGTTTCTGAAGATATAAATTCTCTAAAATCTTTTAATTTTGTAATGTAAGCAGGTATTCTATTAATTTGAATATAATAATTAGGATTAATTAACTCAAAAATTATAGAATTATGATCAGATAGGGGACATGTGATTACTTTTGTGTTGGTTAAAGAGTCTGTCAAAAGTCATTAGAAATTAAAATTCTGTCCATTCTTGAGTAAGTATTATGTCTATGAGAATAGAAAGTGAAAAACAAAGAGCTAGCGTCAACAAAATTATTAATGTCTTTCAATAAATACAGTTCTATAAAGACTTTTAATAGCTTAGCAGAAGCTGAGATTCTTCTTTTACTCTTAGTGGTATAGTCTTTATTATCTAAAATACAATTAAAATCTCCAGCAAGTATTGTATTTCCTTTTGTGAAATGCACAATCTGATCTAGATGCTGCATTACCACATTAGTTCCAATTTCTGGGATCCAGCATATATTCACAAAAGTATATATTTTATTATTTAATTCTATAATAACAGAACAAAACATCCCTTTATTATCTTTATAAACTGCAAGTATCTTGGGCAAGGGAAGTGTATTATTCCATAAAATAGCCACTCCCCTTTTCTTTTGATTGTGTTGTGAACTTGCTAGTAAAGAGTAAGATTTATTATCAAGTTTGGATACATCTTCAGACATTAAATGGGTTTCTTGAAGAAATACTAGTTGGGCTTTATGGATTTTAAGGTATTCAAATAGACTTCATCTCTTGCTAGGATTATTCAAGCCATTAATGTTAATTGAGATATCTTTTATTAATGACATTCACTGACTTGCTTGTATGAATAAAATAAGTTGACCAGTATGATATTTTACTACAGAATCTAGAAGGAATACTGTATATTAATTCATCATTAGAATAGAACAATAAGACTAAAAAAAAAGTTTTTGAAATATTTCTCATCTTAAAAGGAATAGTGAATATTAGTAAGAATAATAACAAATCTTTTTATAACTTAAACATATAAGATTATTTATAACCCAAACCCTTCTGGAGTTTAAAACTCCTAATTTGGGTGACACATTATCACCCAAATTAACTCTTGCTCTAGTAGCAACATCTAGTCAGCATTTGTCTGTGTAATAGTATTAATAATCTTAAGAAAAAAATACGGTTTCCTATCACAGCCCTATTAAAAATAAGGCAAATCAAGCACAACACGTGATAATTTCTAATAACTACTGAGAAATAATTAGATTCAGAAGTCAGATACAGAACAAACTATATAAAATACATTAAACTATAAAAAAAACATTATTCATATATGACTAGGTTATAGTCTGTTAAGGAATAACTTCTGTGTTATAATAAATAATAACCACTTCATAGTGGTGCAGCGGTAACGTTGTCACCTCATAGTAAGAGGTTCTCTGGTTTGATTCTCGGCTGGGGTGCCTTCTGTGCGGAGTCTGCATGTCTTCCCTGCATTCATGTGGGTTTCATACCACATTATAAAGACATGTGTCTGGAGCATTTCTCCCCAGGCCACCGCTGAAAACTGGCTCGTTCCAAGTTGGACTTTTCTCGGTCAACAAATGTAAAATAAAATAAAATGAATAAAACAGAAGATTAACTAACCACAATTATGGATAAGCAAGTCTTTGGATTAACCAACAGAATGAGAGTTCTAATAAAGCAGAAATAAATCCAACATTAGTAGTCTGTCACAATTGCAATTCTTAATCCAAAGAATCACTTAGTAGGCACAATGGTCTCAATGAAGGCCAAGTCAAAACTCAATTCTCAGAAGGGTCTATATTAATTAAACAAACCTTCAGAATCTCGCATGTACTATGATCGACAGTGTCCACTCGAAATCGTGTATATCTGAACGCTCTAAATATCAAAATAAAAAGTTCAGAATAGCAATAGATGGCCTCTTGAAAGAAATGCAAATAGTGATGTAATAACATCTAGCATTGTTACAAGCTAATGTAACAGTATGGACTGCAATCTATGTGTAAATGAACAAGTATTTCAAAAGGTAGTAATTTTTAAATTATACAATTAAATGATTAAATTAAACAATTACCTACTTGGTAATTATGTTAATAAATGAAAGGTAAAGTTGGTTTGTTGAGATTCACATCGGCTAACCTACACTATGGCAGGTAACACTCAGTATTCCCCTGGTGTTGTAGGTGAATACTATAATTGTGTAAAGTCACTGAAAGGAAAGGATATGTTGAATTTAGATGGCTAGTTGTACAACCTAGAGAAGGTTTACAAAAACAAAAATTACTGGTGTTGTAAACTAAAATTGAAAGAAAGATGTAAGGGTCGAGCCATTACTACTCGTGAGTTGTATGGTGAATTCTTGTTAAAATCTATGGCACATCACCATGCATCTGATGCTATAGAGATAAAGAGATATATAGCTTGCGATAAACTAAAGCAGTGTTCCCGTACATGCAGAGATACACCAGGATTAGTAGTTGATGATATTACAGCGACAACTTCTACAGATTGTTCAGTTTGTTTACCTAGTCGGACATATATGCTTCAGCAGGTTAGCAGGGTTTGACGCAGTAAGCTTGTGAACTATACCCTTGTTTAAACATTTGATAATGTAAACCCCAGTGCATACGCACTGAAAGAATGTGCATTTTTGCAGAAGAGAATGGTTGACATTCCAAACAATATTCATTTATTAGTGTTTTCCATAGTGCAAAATTTGAAATACTTAAGCAAATCTGTAATGTGGTTAATGGATGGGATTTTCTTAATAAGTGGGCGATTGTGTAGACAATTATATAGCATACACGGATTAATTACTGTAGCTGGTAGAACAAAGTGCATACCACTTGTATTTTGTTTAATGACTAAGAAATCCTACAAATGTTACAACTTTATGTGGGAGTGTGTTTTCCAATTGCTTTCTGATGCTGATTTTCATATCTCTGTTAAATTTATTCTGTCAGACTTCGAAATGGCAACCATTAGAAGTGTCAAAAATAACTTTCCTGACGTACCTAATGGCTGCTTATTTCATTTTGCTCAAGCCATATGGATGAAATTGTAGAGTTTAGGACTAGCTACATTTTATGGCAAATCTGTTAGCTTTCAAAGTGTGTGAGCCTTTCTTGAAGAAAGTGAAGTATTACCAGCATTTTCTGATATGTGTAAAGTGTTTCCTGTGGAGAGTAAAGATTTATTGGCATATTTTTCTGAAATACATGTCATGGGTAGACCTCAGAAATAACAAACTAGAATCACTTCTTGCACTAGATTTCCTGCTATGTCCCCTATAGAGTTTGGGAACATGTCACAATTAAATCAGTTGTGTCTACCACAAACTCAAAATCATGTAGAGGGGTGGCACAGATGAATTTGTTGTTTACTAGGATGGTGAATATGTGATATTCCATCTCTGCTAGCTGTTTTGGTGCGAGAGCAAAATAAAGTTGATGAGACTAGACTTAGACTGCAGTCTGCATCTCCTCCTTCTCCTAAAAAGTGCAGAAGCAGCTTCAACAAGTACTAAATAACAAGTATGATTACAGTGTTGACCAGTTTTTAAGAGCAGTTGCTGTTTTGCTGAAAGTATAATGTGATGTATGTGGTTCATACTTGTAGTCACTATGGCGTATTAAGACATCTATTTTATTTTTATTACTTCCTAGCAAATTATTTAGGTTTATATCATAGTCACAATTAAAATTGTACTAAGGTTCAGTATTAGTTTTCCTTATTTGGTAACAGAAGTTAGGTAGGACACTAGGGGACTGGTGTTGGCCAAACAAAACATTTCGATTAAATGATTTTTGCATATATCTGAGTTTGGTAATGTAAACATTCGGTTTTATTTTGTTGATCATAGTGGATGCGATATTCTGAGGGTTCATTTAATTAATATAGACCCTTCTCAGAAAACACGTTTAATATAACAACTTGGTATTCACAGATTGGGCCCTTTCTTTATACTAAGGGAACTCCATCAGAATATCATCTGATCACCATATCATTCTGATGAAGTTTTCTTAGTGGAAAGAAAGCACTCAATCTATGGATACCAAGTTGCTGTATTAAACGTATTTTCTGAGAATCAAGTTTTGACTCGGCCTTCATTGAGACCAGTGTGCCTACTGAGTGATTCTTTGGCTTATTTGTGGTGTTGTCACTCTGTATTTTCCACCTTATTTTTGGTTATTGATTTACAATTGTAATTCTTACTGAGAATAACTAGACCAATTTTGCTGTAATCTACCCAGTATGAAGTTTATAATGCCTCTTATAGAGAATACATATATTAATTTATAAAAACATATGAAAGAGTCACTATTCATGTATGAATAGGATACAAACTATTGAGGGATAATAAGTATGTCATAATAAGAGTTTAACTGGCCTACCATTATAGGAAGGCAAGTCCTTGAATTTGAAATTCTTTCTAGGAATAAAAGATACATGTGTGTATACACACTTAATGTTATAAAAAGTGTAATGTAGTTCAGTATACTGTTAAGCCTTCTCTTTTATCCTTTCCCTTCCCCCTCCTCTCACCCCCCATTTCCTCTATCCCCTATTTATAATTCATATACTATGTCATATACTATTTCTAGACCAAACAAGTTCTTGACTGGTTATAACAGTTCAACTGCATACTTGTCCTGACAAATTTAACTTTACTCTGTACATTTTAATAAGTAAGACTTGTTAATCCAACTTAAACAGATATAAAAAATGTTGATGGTATGAACAGTGTAATAATGAAATGCTCTATAAGTGGGTTAAATACAAATATGATTTGTTTCTCAACTACTCATTGTCAAAATTAAATGTTCTTTACATCCGAGGAAATGAAGTAAAGGAGCTGTCAGCCAAAACAACAATTATTCAGAGAAAGCTCACAACTTCAAATGAATAATGCATCGTATTTTTCTGCATTTCCATCTTGTTGATTAATAAAATGCTGTTAGAAGCTGAACATGACATATTCATATACACAGAGTACATACCATGCTTTTATTTATATTTTCTTTAGGCTTTATCCCAAAAAAAAAAAAAAAAAAAAAACCCAGATGTTATCAGTTTGGTTCAGCATCAATGCGGTGTTTAAACATTACAGACATAGTGTAAATGTTCAAGTCCATGATCAGAGGTCATCCTTTCACGGCACGTACATAATGATGCTTTTCAAAGGTTGTACACATCACCCAAAGCGCAGCATGCACAGTCTCGAGCTGGATTCAAAGAGGAGTCGAAAAACAGTTTGTTCTTGCGGGAAACTAAGTATACTCAAGTTTTTCCCCCCAGGCAATTCTACTGGCACGAGACATCACCACTGCTTATTGTTTAATTGCACAAGAAGACAACATCGGATCTGTCAGTATCTTTGACACTGATGTGCCTTTGTCTGTCCTGCTTGTTCCACAGACCTTGCACTTTTTACCCCTTCTGATATAGCCTTTCAAGAAAATTCTGAAGTGTCTGTTGTAAAAGACTGAAGAGGAAGTGGAAAACAGAAGGGGGCAGCTGGATTGTTAGAGAAAACTGGCACACCTACCACAAAACCTCCCTTCTTACAAATCCCAACACTGGAATCTGAAAAAATAAAGGGTGCTGATGCCAAGGCGAGTCTGACATGAGTAACTACTGAATTTTTCTCATGTGAATTCTGGCCATGAAAGTCCTGGTAGTAATAAAACCCAAAATCCTAACAAATTCCTTGACAGATACTAGAGATTGGTTGGAAAAGCTCAGGAAGATTTCTTCCTATAGTTCTTTGTCTAGCAGAAGAGAGGATCTTCCTCTAGAGTTATTCAGAAGACATAGCAGAAAAACTGTTGGGTACAGAGATAAGAGAAGATTTAAGTTCACTTGAAACCTCAGACTGAACAAAAGTTTCATGACACATTAAAGAAGCTTGACAATTGGAGAAAAAGTATGCAATATAACACAATTCCCCCAATACAGAAAGAGGTAAATGCCTTGAAGTCTGCAGTAAGGAATTACTGGAGCTATTCATTTTGTAAATACCGTTGGTACAATGGACAGACCAAAGGGTAAGACAAAGAACTGACAGTGTAAGCAAGATACAGAAAATCTTAGCATTTGAAACCTTTGCCAATAGAAATGTTATGGTAAGCATCTGTTAAGTCTAACTTTACCATAAAACCAAGCAAAGGAATGAGAGGTAACAGGGTTTGAAGGGACCGTGACAAAAAAAATTGAGAAACAGGAGGTCCAGGACTGGTATCCAAGTTCCTTCTTTCACTGACATCAGAAAAATTCTTGAAACCTTTGTCCATCTGATCAAAGGGCACTAGCTCTATGATTGCCTGAGACATTTGCTTCCAAACGTGATAAAATGCTGATGTTTGGCTTACAGAATGAGAAGGTATCCCATGAAAATGAGGAAGAGATTGTTCATCCCCTTTTGGATGACTTTCAGGACCCTTTTGTCTGAAATAATCTGATGACACTGCAGAATATGAAGACTTACACTGAGAAAGACATTGCTAGGATTGAGGAACCTGGAAAGGTAAGCAGCTATTCTAACTTTCTGAACTGTTCTTGGTTTTGGGAAGCTTTCCCTTTCCTTCTAGAACAAACTTACCATTGCTTTATAAATTCATCTTTGTTAGCAACTTGCTGCTTGAATTGCTTTTTGAAAAAAGTGCCAAGTTAGACAGCTTTTAATTTTAGAAAAGGAAGTCTGGAAAATATGAGTCACCCCTTGAATCAATTTCTCCCTTTTATCAAATCCTTTAAAATATTCAGCAGGAGATGGGCCAAACAGAACATCCTTGTCAAGGAAAGAATTTAAAATCTCAGTTTTATCATCATCTAGTCAGTTTTATCATATTCTAGTCAGTTTTGAGAACTTAGCCACGAAAATCTTCACATAAATGACCCAGTTGCAGCAGCCCTGGAGTCAGTATCAGCAGAATCATAAGAACACAAGGATGGCGCAGTGTTGCAGCAGGTTGCATTGTCACCTCACTGCAAGAGGTTCTCCGGTTTGATTCTCGGCTGAGGTGCCTTCTGTGTGGAGTCTACATGTTCTCCCTGGATTCATGTAGGTTTCCTCTCATGTTACAAAGACATGCATCTGGAGCGTTTCTCCTTGGACCTCTGCTGAAAATTGGCTCGTTCCAAGCTGGACTTAGCCAGTAAACAAATGTTAAACAAACACTTTAAGGAGTGCTTGGTTACATGAGAAGATACATTTAAGGCATTAAATTCTTTACTTTAGTACTGGAGAGATTAATAGTTAAGTTTCTCATATTTTCAAAGAAAGCCAAACATGCCAGCCTGACAGTTCAAAATTCTGAAATTAAAGCAGCAGCAGAATAAGCTTTCTTTTAAAAACTATAAAAAGCTTTCCCATCCTTATCAATGTGGTTTTGTGAAGGGAAGGCAAACATTTGACAACATTAATAGAGCAATGATGGTCTAGAGGGAAGCAGAATATAAGAAAATACCACTGTTGATGGTGGATCTAGATGCAGAAAAAGCATTTGACAGAGTAACCTGGGATTTTATGAGTAGGGCAATGGAAGCATTTGCATTCCCTGATAAAATTATGCAGTTGATTAGGAGGATGTATGAGGGACTGGAGGCAAAAATTAAAGTGGTGGATGAGGGAGGCTTCCTCTCTGAAAAGCTTTGTTTGAGCAGAAGAACCAGGCAGGGGTGTCCTCTTTCACTTTTGTTATTTGTATTATATTTAGAACCGTTGGCAAAGAAAATAAGAATTGGTATGGTAGTCAAGAAAAGTTAGCTTTATTTGCAGATATTTTACATCTGATAAAAAACAGCAAAGGATATTTCAGTGTTGTGAAAAATTCTGAGATAGTTTTGTGTCTTTTTGGGATACAAAATAAATGAAGATAAAACAAAATCAATTGTTGTAAACTATTTTCCCACACAATAATTGGTTCAGTGATAAAATAAAGTACATAGGAGTATGGATTATAAAGGATTTTCTTATGGCAGCTCAGGATATGTGAGAAGACACTAAACAAAAGATAATACAAACACCGAGAAATTGGTAGTTCTATTCTATGGATATGGATAACAAGCTACAAAAGTAAAAACGTTTCTAGTCCCTTTAGTTTTATACACGGGTCAGGCATATTTTTATCAAACAGTGAAGTTGTGGATAGCAATTAATAAAGAGGAGAAGGATTTCATCTAGGAGGGAAAGAGGGCAAAGATCAAGTGGCATAAGTTATTCTTTCCAATTGAACAAGGTGGATCAGGATTACATGATTTGAAGAGGTTTTTCAGAGCTGCACAGGTAAGGCTTCTACAGCTACCACATGCAGAAAGCTATAATTCAAAATGGAAAGGGATGATGATGATGAAACAGAGGGGAAGATCAAGAATCAAGCAGATACTGGGATTTTGGATGCATACCCTTAAGGAGGATAATGACCATACAGAATATGAAATTCATAACGTAGCAGAAATTATTCTAAGCACAGGGATGGAGAAAGGCAATTATACCAATAGGGATTACTACAATTATGGGTACAAAGAATAGGGAAGAGGGATCTGGAATTTACTGGAGAAAACTGGCAAAGCAGCCAAGGTACTGGGAGCAAATAACTAGAGAGGGAAAGAAGACAGAATGGGAAGACACCAAAAATGTATTTGGACTGCAGGTTAGAGATTGCCTAAATAGGGGGAGGGGGTCCTAAATGAAAGATCAGCACTGGAAGAGCTTTTAATAAATCTAGAACAGAAGCTGACATTAAAAAAAGAATAATTAGTACAGCATGTAAAACACTGCATGATTACTCTAAGAATCAATCAGAGGAGGTTAGAAAGGACTAGGAAGAGAGATTGGATTAGCAATTCCCAAAGAAACAATGTGAAGATGTATGTATGTCTCCCAAATATGCAACAAAATCTAGAAGATTTAGTATCTTTGCTTGGAAATGTTTATATAGATACTGTTGTACCCCAAGTAGACTCCAGAGAAATTGTTCTCAGGTAGACAACAAATGTTGGAGGTGTGACAGGGAAGAAAGTAATAATTGGGAATATATTTTCTGGGACTGCAGCAAGTTCCAACGTACTCTCGATTCTACTAGTCAACTCTCATGCTCCTTTCCTTCTCTCCAATATTTTCCTTTGAAACACTGGAAAAAAGAAGCAAAAAAATTTTTGGACAAACTTTTGTATTTCCTCCTTAGCATGTACTTCATCAAAAATGATTGTGCTCCTCCAGAGAAGAATACCTTGAAGACAGCTGGGTACAACAGTTTGAATCTCATGCCTGTATCTCAACATTCCCTGAACAGTGGAATAAATTTACTCTTCTTCTGTCAGGTGTACAAGTAATCATTCTCCATAAGCACTTTGCTGTCTTCCACTTTTATTACTTTGCCCTTCTGTCACAGTTTTGTCAGAATCAAGTCCTGTCGGTAGGATTGCACCTTTACTACTAAAGGCCTACGTTGCTTTCTCATAGCCAGGTTTGGAGCATAAACATGATGTACACTTTCAACTAAACTCCTGCTGTGGAATAATAGTCTAGTTGGTTATTTGTGCTTTCAAAAAATTAATGCAGTCTGTTCCTTCCAGCTTCTCTGGTACAGCTGAAAATCTCAGGTTTTTCCCTATGTGCTTGTCCTCTAGTTCCATTATTTTTTGAAACATCTCTTCCTAAGTAGTCTCATATTCAGACAGCCTTTTCTTTAGTTTGACCTATGATTTTTGTAGCTTTATCACCTCACCTGAATACCTGTTTAAAGCTTCTTCCATTTTTTCCAGCCTTTTGTTGTTTGTGTGGATATACTACATTAGTGTTTATTTTAACCAGGTCTGTAGTTGTCTTATATCTTCCTCTAGGTTACTGGAAGTCATGTCTGAAGGTTGCATTATGTTTTGCTGAACAGCTGCAGAACTTTTCCCAGTTTTTTGTCCTCACTTTTTGTAGCTGATTTTTTTCCCAGGTCCTCTGTATTTCTTTTTTTCTGGCATCCAAGCAGTACACTTACTAGCCAGTTAATGAAATGTACCCATAAACACAACATTCTACTGGCCTTCTCTGCTGAATTTCTCTTTTCACATTGAGTAATAGCTTAAGTCTAGCTCTCCCAATGGGCAGCCATCTTGGACGTCCCTTATTTTTAGCAGTCTGCCAGTCCCACAAAGCCTATAAAGACAGTGCAGTTCAGCAAGAAGACTCTGAATTAGCACCCTAACTGCTTGTTTGTGTGGCTCTGCTAGAGTCTCTGGCAGTTAGGGTGCATGAAAGGTGCCCTGAAATTTTGAAAACTGGCTGGTGGTCATACTGGTAGTCATATTCTGGGCAGGATATAGCCCAAGCAGCTTACTGCAATACTGATCTTATGATGAACACTGTGAATTAGATCCCTGATCTCATATTAGATAATTGTTTTTGATATATATATATATATGACAGAGAGATAGACAACACATATGTATTTGTATGTGTGCATGCGTGTGTGAGAGACAGAGAAAGGGAGATAGAATGTGTATATGTGTGTGTGTGTGTGTGTGTGTGTGTGTGTGTGTGTGTGTATATATATATATATATATATATATATACACACACACACACACACACACACACACACACACACACACACACACACACACACAATGAGAGAGACGAGGAGACAGGAACATGCTTTCCGCTGCTAGTTTTATCTCTATTGCTATCACACAGGCACACTCTTTCCCTCAGAGGAACATAGAGTCTCGATGCTTGTACAATAAGGGACATCAACAGCAAAGTGATAAATGTGTAGCATTTGCATATCTATACAGACTCCTCACATATAATAGTTTAAGATGTGAGGCATATATGAATATACTGCATTTAACACCTACCTCATCCAGAAGATCCCTGTTTTGCTCAACGTGACGCTCAAATACCCTCTCAATCACCCTGAAGGACAAAAAATATATACAATATCAAAAACTTCATAAATTAATCATACAGCAAATTCAGAGCTATGGACTCATTTTGAGACAAGAATGAACTAACCAGCTATTGAATTATTTACATGTGGTAACCAGATATGCCAACTGGCCAATGGACATCTTTAAAGAAGCCCTGGGGAGAACATTTCCAGCAGGAATTGTTAGAGAGTCTTAAATATAATAAGTTCATAGAGAAGTACTAGGCTAGCTGTCCTTGTGGGTCATTTTAAGCCTAGCCAGTTTCCCTTTTTGTGCTTAAAATAACCTATCCCATTTGCTTATTGATTGGCCTGAGCCATCCTATGGCTCAGAATTATATAGTACCCCTAATGAGAATAACTGGGATCATACCATGGATAATTTGAGGGGATCAATGCATGGGATGATGCATTTAGGAGCTGCTTCTGTCCATCAGTAGTGCAGGGGCAGTCCTGGGGTAAATTTTCTGTCTCCCATGCATAGATCGAAGTTGCACTTGAACATGGACAAGGATAAACTATGTTTTATGTGGATGGGGAGTCTGTTACAGAGCAGCTGTATTCTCTGTGAGATATACTTGCCCCTCCAAACTGTTCTGTTAATGTTGCAGAAGAGGTTTAGATCACTAGAATGAGTATTTCTCATGCCATTTGACATAGTGCTATGCAGTAAATCAATCAGTAATGTGTCGGAGAGTGCTTTGTATGCAGACACGTCACCTCTTAGCAGTCTGTAGGATACAGAGTATAGTGAGAGGGCTTTGAGTTGGTCCACGTAGGACATGTTGTTTAGGCCTTGTATCATTTTAGTAAGATATCTCTGTGGACATTCCATTTGTTGCATGTATCTGGACAGATACACGCCAAAAGGGGGCATTATATTTAATGACTGGCCTGCAAATATAAATCTGTTAATAAACATTTACACTTGCGTACAAATCTGTTAATAAACATTTACAATTGTGTACGCTAAAACGAATTAAAACAGGAATAATCAAAAACAGGAAAAAAGAAGTTATGTACTCACCATAACATTAATGTATGTTGTCCAGCTTCACCTTCATTCTTACCAGGATGAGTTCGGATCCGACCCTCGGATCTGACTCTGCCTTTATATACAAGCTCGAGGTCTTCCACTAGCTTGTGGCTAAACCCTATTCTAGCATGCACTAGGAAAGCTCCCCAGATTGTTTGCAGCTATAATAAGAGTAATAAAGATAAAAGGTAAAAGTGAAAAAGTAGCAAACCAAAGACTAGGAAGGAACCGGACCACAGAACTTATTTTACTCAAGGGAGAATATTCTTCAGAATTGTGGAACCAAAGGAGGCCCTGTTCCTGGAGGCCAAATCTACTTTGTAATGAGTGATAAAAGTATGTGGTCTTGCCCATGTTGCCATAGCACAAATGGTATCAATTGGCAGTCTAGCCAGAAAGGCGGAAGAGGTTGCTATGGCTCTTGTTGAGTGGGCTTTAACTCTATGGGGGAGATCTCTATTTTGAGATTTATAAATGAAGGTTATACAATCTGAAAGCCATTTTGATAGTGTTACTTTAAAGACTTAACTACCTTTCTTTGAATCTGTAAAGGCTATAAATAGCTGGTCAGATTTTCTGAAGCTGTTAATCCTGTGTAAGTAGAAACATAATTGTCTTTGCACATCCAACTGATGTAATATGTATTCTGCCCAATTCCTGTAATTCAGATAAAAGACTGGTAGCTCTATCGATTGGTTCAAATTTGACTCTAAACATACTTTTGGCAAGAACGAAGGGTTTGTCCATATGTTCATAAGGATACCCTGTCTCTGTGGAAAAGCAAGTAGGGGGCTTTATTGACAAGGCTTGCAGCTCTGACACCCTCCTAGCAGATGTAATTGCTATAAAGAGAACAGTTTTCCATGTCAAAAACTTGAATTTGCAAGATGATGTTGGCTCAAATGGGGGAAAATTAACCGAGATAGGATGAAATTTAAGTCCCATGGTGCTGGGGAGGTTTCTGATAGGTGGACATAGTAATAAAGTACCTTTAACAAATGCTTTGCATAGCCTTTGAGACATAACATTGAGACCAGACTCACCTATATGAAAACTAGATATCTCTGCTTACTGAACTCTAATGGTAGCTGCAGCTGCACCATCATTGAATAATTTTGCTTGGAACTCTAGAATGGAATTTACTGGGGCAGTAAAGGGATCAATGTGGTTACGAGAAGCCCATAATGAAAATCTTTTCCATTTGCTTCTATATATCTTTCTCGTAGAAGCCTTATGAGAAGAAATTAAGATGTGTTTAACTGATGAAGAGAGGTTTGGAAACCTGGCTATGGTCGGAACTGGAGCAGCCAAGCTGTCAGTTTGAGGGTCTGAAGGGGGGGATGGGGCGTTCCTTACGCATGATTCAAAAGGTCTGGAACTGGGCCCAGAATCCAAAGCTCCTCCCGAAGATGAGGCCACAGGAAGGAGAACTGGATTTGACAAGGCCAGTAATTGGCATTCTGAAGAACTTTGGGTATTAATGGAAAGGGAGGAAAAACGTAAAGGAGACCAGAGGGACAATGGTGTACAAGTGCATCCCTTGGTGACTCCCCCAGAGGGGGGATAAGGACAAAGTAGTTGCTGCATTTGGCTTTAATGGATGTCGTAAAAAGGTCACAGCAAGGCTGGCCCCATTTGCGGAATATCCTTTCCGTTACTTCCTGTTTTAGGGACCACTCATGAGGCATCAGAATCGCTCTACTGAGTCTGTCAGCTATCACTCTGGATTTCCCCAAGATGTGCATTGCTGTCAGAAAGCATTGGGAGGAGGCTGCTCACTGCCATACTCTCAGGGCCTCCCAAAAAAGGGGGTAAGATCTGGTTCCGCCTTGTTTGTTTATGTACCATACAACTGACAAGTTGTCTGTCTGTACTGCAACAGTTCCCAGCACAAGAGAGTCCTGGAATGCTTGCAACACCAGAAGCACCGCTCTCATTTCTAGGACACTGATGTGCAAAAGGGTCTTGTGATCCTGCCAGGTGTCTTGGACCATCTTTCCCAGATAATGCCCCCCCGCCCAGAGAGGCATCCATGGTCACTGTGGCCAATGGTTGGAGAAGTACAAATGGTCGGCCTAGCGTCACATGAGTGGAGTAAAGCCACCAACAAAGGTCTGTTTTGCAAGATTCTGTTATCATTATTTTGTGGGAAATTTGCAATTCCTGCATTGACCACTGAGTGGACAGTAGCCACTCGAAAATTCTCATGTGTAAGCGTGCTAATGGGATCAAGGTTATTGCTGCTGCCATGGTCCCCAAAATTTTTAGGATTATCCTTGCTTGTGCTTTTTTCTTTGTGAGAAGATTTTGAACCTGATGTCATAGAACTTGAACCCTTTCTGGAGGATGTTTGGCCCTCATACTTGTTGTATCCAACTCTGCTCCTATAAATACTACATGCTGAGAAGGCAGCAAGACAGATTTCTCGTAGTTCACTGTAATTCCTAGGTGAGAACAGAGCTGCAAGGTAGTATCTCTCACCTTTATTAGTAGATGCTCTGTGGTGGCAGTATGGAAACACCAGGAATCATACGCGTCTCAAGTGAGCCGTGACTACTGCCATACATTTGGTGAACACTCTGGGGGCTGTAGTGAGCCCAAAGGGTAGAGCTCAAAACTGGTAGTGACTGGCTCCCAGCCAAAAGCGCAGGTGTCTCCTGGATGGCCTGTCCATTCTTATGTGGTAGTGTGCATCCTGGAGGTCTATCGAGCACATCCAATCATCTTGTCCCAGAAAAGGGAGTATTGACTGCAGTGTCACCATCTGAAACTTGGACTTTCTTACTGATTTGTTTAGATTGCCGAGATCCAAAATTGGTCTCCAGTTTCCTGTTTTCTTTGGAACTAAAATGAATCTTGAGTAAGTTCCGGATCCTATTTGGTCTGTGGGGACTGTTTGGATGACTCTTTTGTCTAGCAACTTTTGAATTTCTAACGTTGCCTGTTCCCTTTGACTGGGTGGAACATCTGGGATATTTTTTATGTTTGGGATGGGGAAGGAAAAGGATATGCAGTAACCTCTGGATATGATGCTTTGTACCCACTTGTCTTTTGTTATTTGTAGCCAGGCTTGTGGGTACAAAGATAAGTGGCCCCCAACTGCCTCCACAGAAGGACAGATGGACCTCCCTTCAGGAGTGCTGAAAGGGCTTACCAAAGAAAGATTCTCTGTCTCTCTGATTCTGCAGACTCCTCTGCTATGTGGCCAGTGTCTTCCATTACTACTTCCCTCTCTGCCCCTGGGGGAAGATTCATCACGTGCATCCTGGAAAGATCTCTGGGATTTTTGGAACCACATTTTGCCACTACCTTTCTGACCTTTGGAATAAGGTCTGGTAGGCATGGAAAAATGGAATCCTATGGCAGACAGAGTCTTTCCTTCTTGCTCACACCTGGTTAGTGTGTCCTTGACTTTGGGCCTGAACAGAGATGAGCAATCAAACTTGGCATTCACAAAGGAAGATTTAAAGGGCTCCCCAAAGTCACGCAAGCTCATTTAAGAATATCACCTTAGGGAAATTCCTGAACCAGCTGCTCTACTTGCTCCATCTGCTACATAAGAAATCAGTGTCATGGAGGAGTTGACAACTGAATTTAAGGTAGAGAGATGAGAGGAAACTTTCTCTAAAATCCCTTCAGCTACTGAACTGAGGAGAGCATCTCCTAATCATTCAGGAGATCTCTCTGCAATCGAGTAAAATGGGTCAGGTAATTCAGAAAATTGACAGCAAATGTCACTGAAGAAAAAATGCACTTTCAGTATCTGTCCATAGTACGAGACTCCTTGTTCAGTGGGTGGACAGAAGAAGATGTCTCTGAAAGTTCCTTCTTTGTGGTTGCCACCACCACCATAGCATCTACTGGGACTCCCTTAGTTAAAAAGGTTTTGTCTGAACAGGATATGATTAACTTATCTGGCCTCCAAGGAACAGGTTCCACTGAATCTGGAGACTCCCACACCTTCTAAGAATCTAGATCCAGAAGTTCGCTGAAAGGTGGAGACACCCAAATGGAGGAAGGGTGAGATACAAAGGCCTTCAGGTACACGGACTCCTCTGCTGAAGGGTTGGTGGACTTCCAGCCACCTCTCTGCTTAAGTATTTGTAAGATATCTCCAAAGGAGACATCATCAGAAAGCAACCATGAGGACCCCTCAGCTTCATCAAGGCCTGTATCAGAAGTGATAGACTCCTCTGGGGAGTCCAAATGCTTCCTCTTACATAACCTCTTCTGAGGGACCTCTTCAGAGGGTTACTCAGGAGAGGTTTCAGAAGAGTGGAGGGTGCCCTGTGAGGCATCTTGAGGCCTAGGATCTCCACATCCCTGTGGATGCAAGGGTACAGAGGCAGGCACCGGTGCTTTTGGGGGAAGAACATCTGGAGATGACAACAGAACTGCCAGTGAAGGCAGTACTCTCCTCATCACCTGAAAAATCCCCCCACCTCTGATCCAAGGAAATTCCTGGATCTGAAGAAGTTGAGAGAAAGTACAGTTGTGTACACTCACCATAAATGTAGATGTTCGAGTATGTTCACTGCTGCAGTCCTAACCATTGGATTATCTATGCTGTGGTAGCCCTCAGTTGGTCCGAATACCAGAGTCAAGGTTTTGTGCTTCGACTGCTGTTGCTTGCTGGCTGATGTCAGGTCATCCGAGCTATAAAGGAGAGCAGGCGATGCCATTACCTCAGTTTTTCTTGCCTTAACCAACCAAAGAAGTCCAATGTTAATAATTATTAGTAGTCCTGGGGTCAGAGACCCCCATAGAAATATGTGTCTCTCTAAGGAAAGCAGATATCAGGTGGAAGGAGGAAGGGAAAGCATGAGTGCAACAGTGAACATACTTGTACATCTACACTTACGGTGAGTGTACACAACTGTACTATGTTTTCGTGTTTCACTGCTGCAGTCCTAACCATTGGGAAGATTCCCAAAGCTGAGTAGAAGGGTGGAAGGTTAACAGAAACTTAAGATTGGGTGAGCATGCTCTGCAGAATTGCAGAGGCAAACCCAGCCCTAGCTTTTGAGAATAGGTTCAGATGGTAATGTTTGGTGAAGGTGTGGACTGAAGTCCATCTGTCAGCTTCCAGGATGTCCTTGGTGGGTACCCCTCTAAGGAATGCTGTGGAAGTAGAGGTTGCTCTAGTGGAATGGGTTCTGATGGTCCTAGGGAGTGGTTTTCCATGCAAGTAGCAAAATTGGATGCAGTGTGCTATCCATTTGGAAATGGTCTGTTTGGATACTGGTTTCCCCTGTGCCCCTGTTTCAAAGCTGACCAAGAGCTGGTCAGTTTTCCTGAATGTCTTTGTACAATCCAGATAAAATCTGAGTTGCCTGTGCACATCCAAAGAATGCAGTATCCTTTCCCCCTTGTTCTGAGGATTAGGGAAGAAGGTGGGCAGGTGGATGGCCTGGTTGAGGGTAACATCTAAAACCACCTTTGGCATGAAGAAGGGATTGGTTCTTAGGGAGACCCTGTCTGCATGGAAGATGATAAATGTCTCAATGGCCATTAATGCTTGAAGCTCTGACACACTCCTGGCTGAAGTAATAGCTAGGAGAAAGGCAGTCTTCCAAGAGAGGTACTTTAGTTCTGAGGATGCTGGCGGCTCAAAGAGAGGCAGATTAAGCTTTTCTAAAACATAGTTCAGGTCCCAGGCTAGGGTGGGCTGTCTTCCGGGAGGCCTGATATTAGAGGGTCCTCTAAGGAATTGTTTGATAAGAGGGTGGGAGAACAATGGTTGTTCTGTATCAAAGTGTGCCGAGATGGCAGAGGCATGGATTTTTATGAAGGAGAAGGAGAGACCCTTATTAAGAAGCTCAGCAAGACAATCTAGAATAACAGGACTGGAGGGCAGATGTAGGTCTACCCCCTTGGACTGGCTCCAGGAGTAGAATCTTTTCAATTTTCCAGCATAAGAATTTCTGGTGCTGGGCCTTCTGGCTTCTGTGATGATGTCAAGGACTTGCTTGCTTAGCATAGATTCCTTGTTGGTTTTGGTAGAATAAGCCATGCTGAGCACTTGAGTGTCTGAATGTCTGGATGCAGCATGGTCCACCCCCAGGATAGCAGGTGAGGTATCACTGGTAGCTGCCAGGGGGGCTGGTGATATAGGCTGTGCAGCTGTGGGTACTAATGCTGTCTGAGCCAGTCTGAGGCAATGAGTATTGCTCTTGGTTTTTCCTCCCTTATCTTGATTAATACTTTTGGAATGAGAAGTAGAGGTGAGAATGCATACACAAAGAGGATATTCCAAGGGAAGGTCAGGGCATCAACCTTCCAGGCCAGGAGATGGTACTCCCTGGTGCAGAACTTCTGTACTTGGTGATTTAAATGAGAGGCAAAGAGATCCACCTGGGGGCTCCCCTATGTGTGGGTAATTTGCAGAAAAATGTTTCTGTGGCTTTGCCATTCTTGTGGGTCCAGCAGGTTTCTGCTTAGGTGGTCTGCCAGACTGTTGTTGATGCCCAAAAGATATTGGGCTATAAGATGTAGTCCCATGGATGAGGCTGCTAGCCACAGGTTCATGGCTAGTTTGCAGAGGGGGTATGATGGTAAGATTGAGTCCCTCCCTGTTTGTTGATGTACCACATGACTGTGGTATTGTCTGTTTTTATGATAAGAACCCCTGGTTTGAGATAGGGTTTGAAGAATGCCAGAGAGTTTTATACTGCTATCATTTCCTTTTGGTTGATGTGCAAGGGTAGTATTTGTGCATCCCAGAGACCTTGGGAGCATCTGCCTTCTAGGTGGGTGCCCCAGGCTATGTCCGAAGCATCTGTAGTTATGGTTAGGTCTGATGGACGGAGAGTGAATGGAAGTCCCTTGTTAAGAGCACAGGCCTGGGCCCACCAGAGGAACTTAGATCTTATGCAAGGGATCACAGGCAGGGAGGTGTCCAGAGGTTGTGAGTGTTAACACCATAGGTTTTTTTAGGTACCACTGAATTTTCCTCATGTGTAGTCTGGCTAGAGGTACCAGGAGGATGCATGAGGCCATGTACCCTAGAGCTTTCCTGGCAGAAAGCTGGGTTTGGGAGGCCAGAGTACTGAAGTATTTTGGTAAGAAACTTTGTTCTCTGTCCAGTAAGGCTCCAAGAAATATGATTTTCTTGGTAGGTGTCTCTTTTGATTTCCTTTCATTGATAGTGAACCCGAGAGAGAGGTGAGTAGGATTTTTACAAATGAGAGATGCTGCAGGAGCAGTTCCTTGCAGTCTGCCTGGATGAAACAGTCGTCCAGGTAAGGGTAAATCCGTACATTATTTTTCCTGGAAAAGGCAATGGCAGGAGCTAGACATTTGGTGAATACCCTGGGAGCAGTAGATAAGCCAAAGGGCAAAGCAGAGAATTCAAAGTGTTTTGATCCTGCTCTGAAGCATAGGAATTTTCTGCATGATTCCCTTATTGGGATGTGCAGGTAAGCATCCTTTAGTCTAAGGTGACCATGCAAGCTTTGCTTGGCAGCATTAGTAGAAGCTGTTGTAAGGTAAGCATTTTGAATTTTGGGATTACCAGGAAGGTACTGAGAAAGGATAGGTCCAGGATGGGACGCCACGTCCCCTCTTTCCTGGGAACAAAGAATAGTCTGGAATAGAATCCTTTTGCAACTTGTTCTGGAGGTACAGGTTCTACTGCCCCTAGGGATATTAGGTTTTGCACTTGTTTTAGTGCTTCTGCCCACTGGTTTGGAGGTAGGTCTGGGTACCCTCTTGGAGGTGGTAGTTCTTGGAAAATGAATTTGTACCCCTGAACAATGATTTGACCCATTGATCTTTTGTTATAGACTTCCAATTTTCTCTGCATAGAGATAGCCTTCCTCCTAGCTTTTGGTGTGGTGGAGGCAGGCAGAGATGGGAAAGGTAGTTACTGAGAGTTTTTTCTATACAGGATTGCTTTTGAACTCCCTGCTCTAGTGTTTGAGGAGGGCCACTGTTTTGTTCTTTGCTGGCCCTGAGTTTGAGTCCTGATGGGTGTGTCCCTAAGGGTTTTGCCTTGTGCCTGCCTGTTTATTGCAGGAAAGGACCAGTGTTTAGAGGAAAAATTTCTGCTGAACCTAGGAGGTTGTACTTGAAGAAAATCTTTAACAGTCTGCATCAATTTTGCTTTGTCTTTCATCTTTTTAAGTACCTCTTCAGTTTTCTGTCCGAACAAGCGGTCTTTGTCAAGAGGTGCATCCATGATTTTAGCTTTGACATGATCAGGGAGAGGTTGTTCCTTCAGCCATGCATGTCTTCTGATAACAGAGCCCGTCACTGCTGCCATGCTAGAAGCTTCTAGGGCATGAAATCCAGAGTGCTAGGCGTGCTTTGCCACCTGAGATGAAGAGTGCAGTAATTCTGCTATCTCTTTATTGTTTGCAAAATCTGGAAAAGCAGAAATTTTCTGTTTCAAAAGTTCCAGTGTGTGCTGTTGATATTTTAACATATGGAACTGACAGTTGAGAGCCCTTATAGCTAAAGTTGCAGAGGTATATACTTCTTTACCCCATCATTCCAGGGCTCTGGATTCTTTGTCTGAGGGAGTAGGATTCTTTGCAGAGGTACTCTTAACTCCCTTAGGTCCCCGAGTAATCACCTCTGGATCTGCTATAGGATTTCTGTAGAGGAATTTGTGTGTGTCAGGTACTTGTCAGGTTTTCTGGGGGCAAGTGGAAGGGTGTCAGGGGTAAGGGTGGATTCATCTACCATCTCCAAGATGGGTGGGATGGCCAGAGGCCTGTGCTGAGATAGGTCCCGAAACTCTGTCTTTTCTTGGATTGAGGGAAATCCATCGATTCCCATTAGAAGTGTTCCCTGAGCGTGTGGAGGGTTTCCCCAAAGGAAAAGTCCTCCGGAGGTGATGCAGAAGGAACAGATTCTTCGGCATCTAAGTCTTTATAGGCAGTAAGAGGATTTTCCTTTTTAAAAACAGAGGTGTCAGATTCCTCTGAGTCTAAATCCGATTGGATGTCTGAAGAAGGTTCCCTTCTCCTTTTGGCTGGAGTGGCCTGATTACCCCGGATGAAAGTGATGAGATCCTCTGCCATTTTAAGCAATCTAGTTTGAGGAGGGGGAGAAGTAGTGGAATGGAGACTTTTTGCTGTTTTCTTTGGAGTAGCTCTAAGTCTGGCCTGAAGAGTATCACTTGGTGATGTTGGTGTGTTAGTCGGAAGAGAGGGTGAAGGCCTTGAAGTGAAATCCGAAGTTCGAGCGGTATCCTCAGAAGCCGGTGCCTGCATAGCAGCTCCAGACCCAACCAAGGCAGAGACGGCTGAAGGCTCGTTAGACGATGCAGTTATCTGCGGCATACAGGACTCTGAAAGGGTCTCAGTAGAGGCCTGCAAAGTAACAGAGTCGGGCATCAGGGTCTGCAAAAGTGCCTCACTGAATTCCGAAGAACTGATGCCCCTTTTAGTGGTGGTGTCATTGTGAGGCTTGGCCTTATGCAGTCTGTCTCTATCCTTATCTTTACATTTTTTCAGAAGATCTGCGGTTTGCTGACCGACAAATGCCATATCAGTAATCGGAGATGGAAGATGAAGATGACTGTCTACAAACAGAGCTCTATGATGAATAGTTCTAGTGTTAAAGAGAGCACAGAACTGACAGCAGCTTACGTCATGATCTGGGCCTAAGCAAGTGACATAGTAAGACTGGAAGTCATTGGTGTGGTATTTGCTTTCCACAGGCGAGACAGTTATTGACTTTTTCAGATATCGGTTAGTGCAAGAAAAAGGAAGGATCCCCAATGGGGTACTTAGCTTTAGACGTTTTAAGCTGAAGTTCGAAATCTGGAAACACCTGACTGGCACTGTTGCAAATTGCTTCTGCTATGGGCTCCACGGCAAGAAAGACTGAAGTAATGGCATCGTTTGCTCTCCTTTATCGCTTGGATGACCTGACATCAGCCAGCAAGTGACAGCAGCCAACGCACAAAACCGTGACTGGTATTTGGACCGACTGAGGGCTACCACAGCATGGATAACCCAATGGTTAGGAATGCAGCAGTGAAACACGAAGAACATCCCCAGGAATCAAGTACGACGGCCCTGAGGCTGAGGTAGGAGCCGAGCTCACCCGAGCCGATGCCGCGACAGGCAAGGTCAGATCCTACAACTGTTCAATCCGACTCACCTCCCCGGACACGACTGGAGAGCATTGGTCCCTAGACTTCTCAAGCTCTGATGGAGCCGAGGACATCAGAGCAATGGTCGGATATGAAGATCCCATAATGGGTCTCAGGTCCGATGATTCCACTTGTAACAGCACGGGACATTCCAACTTCGAAGTCTGACGTTGGAGTTGAGGAGGAATCAGAGTAGAAGGGGATGATGTGGTCAGATCCAAAGCTCTCGGTGTCCTTAAAAGCCTCCATACCACTTGACCACGTCATCGTCGGATAGGCTCCTGGAAGTCCGACTGGAGGGGGCTTGAGACTTGGAAGGTTGAAGAATAGGAGATCTTAGAGTAGGGAAGAATGGCTCCAAGACAGGGGACCAGCTCCGCAACTCAAACTCTACCGGCACCAAGACTGATGGCTCCGGAGCTGTAGATTTTTCAGATCCAATAGGCTTAGGATCCAATGTCGAGACTTTGGCAATCTTTTTTGATGGCTCTGATGGAACACTGGAAGAAGAAGATCTCTTCCCAGACTTGTCAGATTTTGAAGAAGATGATTGGTCATACTTTGATAAACCTGGGCCTTCCTGTATTGCTTCTGAGAAGGGGGATTTTAAGAGACCTCTCAATATCAATTTTCTCTTCCTCTCCAGGAGAGCCCTGTGATTAAAGGAATGACAACTGGAACCAGACTCCTGGAGATGGACAGCTCCTAAGCAAGAGACACAAATTGTGTGTCTGTCAGGAACATTTTCAGCCCGCATTTCTCAAAATATTTGAAACCAGAGGGTTTTGAATCCTTATAAGACATCCTGAACGAGAGTAATAACAAGGGAAGCTAGAGAAATTGTTTTTTTTTTATCAACAACAACAAAATGCTAAAAGTAGAAGTTAACTATCAAAAAAGGGATATCTATCTCTCTCTCTCTCTCTCTCTCTATATATATATATATATATATATATATATGGTGAAAGGGAGGGCAGAGCCCTCTAACTTAAATGGTCTATGCCTGGGACAGAGAAAGGAAAAGCGGCAGCCCTCTAACTTAAATGGGCTAAGGGTAAGGCAGTTCCCTAACAACCGAACTGACCTTAACAATTTCTAAAGGAGAAAAAGAAAAGAATGAATAGCCCTCTAACTTAAAACGGACTACAGCGAGACCTAAGAGAGAGGCCAGGATAGGGACAATAAAGCCTAAGTGGAAGATGATGTCCCACAGCAGAAAAAAACAGCAGAACAAAGTAGAAACAATTAACTAGCACAAAAAACTAGCTTTCAAGATCAATAATGTAACAAGGAAGAGCAAATTCCCACAATAGGGATATAAGAAAAATATACTTAGCCAGAGCCAGTAGAACGAGCACCTGATCTTGATTAGTGACAAATGAGATCTTTGGAGCTTTCTTAGTGCATGATGGGATAGGGTTTAGCCACAAACTAGTGGAAGACCTTGAGCTTGTGTATAAAGGTGGAGTCAGATCTAAGGGTCAGATCCAAACTCATCCTGGTAAGAATGAAAGCGAGATAGGATATCAACACATCAGCGATTATGCATGCACAGTGGAAGAGATAAGTTAATTTGTGTCACACAATGTGCAATTAAAGGTAAGATAACTAGAGAAAGTAAGATGTACACAAAGAACACAAGAATGAAGAGAAAACCTCTAATAATGCATAATGTGAATCAATTCTTTCTGTATTAATATCAGCTAACAGGCATTGAAATCATGAAAACAGCAAGTTTAAAAATTCCAGTTAGACTGTGCACATGCTACCAGAGATGTTTCATTTAACTCCACAATGGTATGTCCAATTAAGAGAAAACAATATTTCAATGTGTTAAATTAGTACAAGTTAACACTGACAGAACCATGTCTTTACATCAGCCTCTTGCGGTGTTCTGACAGACTCATGTAGTGTCATCGATTGTAAACTTGTTATAAGTTTGATTAATGTAGAAAATCAAATTGCTGAACTTGGATGCAAGGGAGTTTGTCTCTCTTATTATTCAGCAACCCTGGAGTTAGTACAAGTAAAGTAACACACAAGTGGGGATATGGGCTTCCTCCAAGCAAAAACACTTTTTAAAATTGATGAGGTAAGTGCCATTTGTTTTAACAAGCTGGTAACTGACTACTGTCCTGATAATTTACAGCCATGGATCTAATTACTCACTCTTCTTAGATTAAAGAATGAATTAGAAACCAATAAGCTATCCTAAGGTCACACTATGGCTTATGCCATTCCAGGATATGAGCAACTGAGCAGAAGTTGGGATACTTTAACAGTTTGAGTGAATTTTACATGAATTAAAGACACATGGTGGTCATACCTTTCAGCTGCCCAGATTTTTGCCTTGTACTTTGGTCTGTTACTCATACAATTTGTGGTTTTCTGGCAAATCACTGGGATGACCTGGGGAATGAAGTCAATACATAAGAACATACATTTGAAGTTTAGACTTCAGAAAATGCATACTAACACAAATCCTGTTATTCTAGCAACTTTCTGAGTTTATAAGAGCAATATTTAACATCTGTCCCTATTTTTGGGCCTTTGTTCCCCCCATTATGTTAAGCTTTGTCCAGATTTCTTGTACTAAGAGGTTGAGAGAGGTATAGTGGTGGCTGAATGGGTAAGCAGATTCAAAAGGTGGTAATATTACTTTTTTCAAGAACATAATTTAGGTCCAAAGGAGGAGGAATAGATTTTCTAGGAGGCCTGATATGTAGGACCAAATTTAAAAACTGCTTGCCCAGCACTAAATAACATTCTCAGTCGTCATTATGATACAATGATCAGAAACTCCTGTCTGTCCACAAACCTATCAAATCTGGTGAGCACTGTCTATACTTGTACCGTATTGTCAAGGTCTGGAACTCCTTACCTGTATTCATCAGGTCAATACCCACCCTCTGATCCTTCAAAACCATTCTGAAATGACTTGCCAGTCAAAAGCTTGTTCTGTTCATGCAAGACACCAGGATAAACTAAATATTTAAATGTGAACAAATACCTATTCATACCTCATACCACCTTACTCTCCCTTCTTCACTCACTTCCTTACTTCTATCAATTTCTCTCTCCTGGCTTTCTTTCTAAATATACCATAAGCCTGCTTTTCTCACACTTCATATTTCAATTCCTGTTTGCATTATTCTAACTTACCTTAAATTTCTCTAATATTTAGAGAAATTTTAGCCAATTTTTAAACTATCACATACCTTGCGTCTTCTTAACCAATGTTTTCATATTATGTCTAATTTGGTGTAATTATGTAAACTGCAGATGTTTCTATATTTTTGAAGACTGTTAAAATTATTGTTCTTAAACTGTTTTGTAATACTTTGGAGCTTTTCTCTTCAGGCCTCCACTGAAAATGGCTTCCAACCCACTCGGACTTTCCCATTAATCAAATGTCAATAAATAACTTGAAAAAAAGAGTAGAGTCAATCGGTACATATTCTGAAATGGCTGATGAGTGCACCTTAATACAGGTGCATACCAAACCAGAAGTGAGAAGCTTACACAAATATTTGAGGATGAAAGGGTACCTGTTTGATATTGTACCTGTCCTCTGTTACAGTACCCACGGAACATATCCTCCATTTGAAATGTAAGATTTTCTTATTGCAGGTTTTCTAGCCTCCTTTACCATCTGTAGCACATTCTCAGAGTAGAGGTGGCTGAAAGGAATTAGAAGCCTATCATCTGGATTGTGAGAGTCAATGCCCTCAGGTATGGATGAAAGACAAGAGTCCTTCTGTTGTATGAATAAGTCCATCCTGAAGGGTAATTTGTGTTTATCCTTGGCTAGATGAAAACGGAGAGAGCCAGTGTTGTCTTAGCCAGAAGGGGGTCTCTTAATCTTCAGAAGGACCACCAGAAAGAGGAAAGGGAGAGAAAACATACAGGAAATTTTCCTTTCCATAGAAAGTAGAAACATTCTGTCTTCCAGGCTTCTTTGCATGAATCTCTGGTGCAAAAATGTCTGAGTTGATCATTCAGAATGGAGGCAAAGAGATCCTGTCTGAAGAATTCCCCAGTGATGTACAATCTAACTGAAAAGCTCTCTGTTCAAAATCCATTAATATGGATCTTCCTTGGATCTATTTGAGAAGTCCACCATTGAATTCAGATCTGAGGCGGATGCAAACAGCATGGAGGTAGAGACTGCAGCAAATGGCAATGTTCCAAGCCATCACTGCAAGTCTTCAAAGGTAATAAGACTTTGCTTCACCCTGTTTATTAACATACCATTATTGGGGTATTGTCTGTTAGGTCTTGGAGTCCAAAGGTGATAATAAGTCTGGAGGGCAAATGTCAAGGCTTTCATTTCTTTGATGCTTTTGTTTTCTCCTGTCTTGCTTTGACCAGATTCCTTGAATACTGAAACCCTTTGAACATGCCCCCCCCCCCCCAAAGCAAGGCAGAGGTATCTGTTGAGATTTTTTTGAAGAGGGGTAGTAAAGGAGACCTTTGGGTTGGCTTTTATCTGATTGTTTTAACAAGATAACTTTTTTCAAAAAAGGCAAAAGAAGAAATGGGAAGGACAGAAGATGGCAGTGTTGAACCCAAACAGATTTCAGGTTCCACTGAATTTTCCTTAAGTGTAGTCAAGCAAAAGGAAAAATTTGGACTCAAGAAGCCATGAACCCCATGGCACTAGATCACTCTCATGCAGAAGTCATCTGTAGATTTGTGACAAACGGATGTAATCTGTCAAGAACTGGATTTTTTTCCAGCAGGGAAAAGCCATATGCTATAAGTATTTGGAAGACTTCACAGAAATACCAGAGATTTGAAGTGTAGAGGGAACCCCAGGATAGGAAAGAGGTTGATAGTGAACTGTAAGTCACGGATAATCTTTTGAACTGAAGTGGCTTAAATAGGAAAATTATCCAAGTATGGCCAGATGAGTATACATTGGAGTCTGAAGAACAGTATGACTGGGGATAGGCAATATGTAAAAACCCTTGGTGTAGTGGAAAGACCAAAAGACAAAAGACAAAGTAGTAAATTAAAAGTGATACTACAAGGTAAAGAATCTGCAGTCTGGATGAAAAGGGGACACAAATAAACATTCTTCAAATCCAAAGTAACAGACACAGCTTGTGAATGAAAGTTTGGAATGTTAATATGTTGTATTTTGGAACATTTAAATTAAGTGTTCAGAATGGATAAATCCAGACTTGGTCTCTATATTCCTTCTTTTCCTGGGATAGGAAAAAGCCTGAAATAGAACCCTTTTCCTTTTTTGATGATTAGGGACAGATTCTATTATTCCATGATGGAAGAGGTCAGACAGGATTGGAATGACCAGATGAAGTTGGTTGAGTTGACCCAAGGAATTCCAGAAGAAACTGGAAGGGAGGATAATTCCAGTGAAGTCTGTACCCATTTTATGATGTCCAAAACCCAAGCATCATATGCTATTGTTCTCCAAATAGGAAGGCAAAGAGAAAGTTTCCCAGAAAATTTGGTTTGGAGAGCAAACTTTGGCTTTTCTTGGAAAATGTCTTTTCTTTCTGTTGAGGAGGGTTTTGCCTTTTGTAGAAAACAGGATCTGAGTAGAATGGGTTGTTTATGAAAAAAAAAACTGCTTAAATCCTTGCATTATCTTTCACTTCTAATTAAAGATCATCCAAACATTTAGTCTTATCATTGTCAGGTAAATACTGGTGATTTCTTAAACCTGATCCTGTAGCAGCTACTCTAGAGGAAGCATCATTAGTGTTAAAAACCCACATTTGATGGAATAAACACAGCATGTTTTACAAAGCAGTCCATGTCAGTCAGGTAAGCTTGGTATTAATTTATCCATATTGTCAAAGATAGAAAGCATGTATCTAATCATAAGGGTTTGGTAATTAATGGCACAGAAAGACAAGGTAGCATAAGTATATACCTTCTTTCCATACCTGTTCATGGCTCTGGTATCCTACTCATTTGGTAAGGCATTAGAAGAGGGAAGATTTATCTGACTTCACTGAAATAATTGCTGGGTCAGAAGAATTCTTATAGAAATACTTACAGCTATTAAAGCCTTAATAGTACTTCTCTGGTTTCTTAGGTGCAGGAGGCCGTGATGCCAGAGTAAGAGAAGCAGACAAAACGGTATCTATCAAAACCTTCAAAACAGAGAGGACAACAAAGAGTTTTGGAATCTCAGTGTGTAGCAAGTTGTAACATCTTTTCTCAGAGTCAGAAACTTGTTTTCCTTTCCTGTTAAAGTGCAACATTTTATGAATGCTATCATCAAAAGTAAGTTTCTCCTGAGGTGAATCTGAAAACAAAGCATCATCTGCTTCAGACTCAAATTTGTGGGTAAATGAATTTTAGAAGAATACAGAGGTTCAGATTCTGAAGGAGATTCTTCCTCAGAAGATGATTTCCTCTTTCTTCTGTGGGGAGTGGAGGAGGAAGAAGAAAAACTGAGTAGGCTGTAAAGACATTAGAGTTTTAAAACATCTCTGTGAAAAGTTAAACCATTCCTATTGTGGATCCCCAGGGGAAGGGGTAACAGGAGGAGAACATTAGTTTTTTTACTTTCCTTTCAGGTGGAGATGACCACTGGGGTACCTCCATGAAAGTCCATGGCATGTTTTCCCTGACGAGAATTTGAGGAATTCCTCCAGGACTCCTCAAATATACCCACCCTTGATTTCTCACTTCATAGTCTTATTGACTGTCTGATCAGTCAGAGGGGACAAGCTAAATGCTTGAGCTTTATTAGCCTCCCTAAGGGTCATGGGAGTTGGAAAAGACAGAGACAACAGGGAGTCTACTGACTTATCAAGGTCCTCAGCAGAGACGTGAAAGTAGAACCAAGTGAAAGTGGGTACATCTGTATCATCTTTCACCTTCTTAAGACTTCTTCCTAGGCTGATGAGGGACATGCAAGGAAGACTATTCCAATGCCTTTATAGTGCATGCTACAACCTCGAGACTTTTGTTTACATAATAGAATTCAAGAGAAAATGAATGGCTTATTGTCTTATGTGGAAAATATTTGTCCACTCTTTAAAATTACGTCCTAGTTCAAAGCAAAAAAGGAACTTGTAAGAGATCTGCCAGCTGTGCTCAAAATTTTCTCTCTTAGAGGACATAAAATAATTTTTAATAAACAAAAAACAAAGAAAAGAGGAAGGGATCCAATGAGGTACTTAGATGCCCCAACAAATGTAGCTGAAAGAGGTTATATGGCCGACAAACCACAATTATGACAAAGTTTTGCTTCATGGTCTGGCAGTAAGAAAGTTTTGAGATTTTCAAGCCCATTTGTCCTTTAAGTACCAGCATGTAGTCTTGTGCACAACTCTTAGGTCAGATAAAAGGCACAAGAAGAAAGTGCCTAAGCCACACCTCTCAGCCTCTTAGCACACAACTTCTGGACAAAGCCAAAAATAATTGGGGGGGGGGGGCAAAGGCTCAAAGTCAAGGACAGCTTTTAAATATTGTTCTTGTAAACTTAGAAATCTGACAGCATAAAAGATTTTGAATTAGCATGTGTTTTCTGAATGATATGAAGTCTGAAACTTGAATGTTTGTCTTTACTTAGTGCTTTCAGTCCTCAATGATTTGCCAGAAAACCATATATTTTATGAGAATAGATAAAAAGTATGATTCAGAAATCTGGACAGTTGAAAGGTATGGACTAAGCTTTTGTAGACTGGCCAGACGTATGATTTCCATGGCAGGATAAGTCCCACTGAGTTAATATTGCTGCAACTGTGATCTAATGATGAACATCTACTGGTTACTATAGTTCTTTTCTTATGCAATATTTGGGATCGCATCATGGATGCTGAAGTATAGGTGTCACTCAACACATACTATGGGAACCTCTTTTGCTACTACAGGTTAAGGTTTGCATATGGAATTTTATTTTGAAATGCTTCCAAATAATTTCCGCAAAAGGAAATTACATCCAGGTTTTACATTTTTTTATCCAGTAAAGAATACAAAATAAATAAATAGGTGATGGCAAACTTGTGAGATTTTATTTTAAATTATTGAGTAGGAGAAATGAATAGAGAGGTATATAGCCACCTTTCAATATTCAGTGCAGACAAGATCCATTTCACTCCGCTGTTTTCCTGTGGGATGAGATTAGTGTCTTTAAACCAGGGAACAGATTATAGTTATGAAGCTGAGGCATGGGGATACTGCATTTTGCCTACAGGTGTGGAAAGATGAAAGATGAACCTACATTCTTACCTGTTACAATAGTGTAGTTTTGGATGACAGGAAAATATAATGGTACATATTTGAGGGCCATTTAACATAAGTATGAAAATACACTTGCGTAAGTAAATCTTAGCATAACAGTACATGTTCATATGGTAGCCTTAGCTATATGGGTTACATCCTGGCAAGGATATATCAGCCAGCCAGCCACTTTCCAAAGCTTCAAGGCACCTTCCACACACCTAAACTATCAGGTAGTTTGAGCTGAGATGACTAAAAAACAAGTTTGGGTGCAAAGCCCTTCAGAGCTTTCTTGCCAGCAGAGAGAGGATGCTGAGCCCTGAAAGGACACTGCTAGGAACAATAAAAAAATAAATGTCCACACCCTGGCATAAAAAATACACCAAAACAAGGATGATTATCTTAACTAACTACATTTGGGAGGTGGAAGGAGAAGAGTCCAAGAGCCCCTGGAGAATGGTCATAGCAAAGCTTGATTTAGAACTAGAGAAGGCATCAAGCTTCTAGTGCTTTGTAAAAGCAAGTACAGAGGATACTTCTAGACTCAAACCCTTTCCAAAAAGCCACAGATGAATCAAAGGACCAAATAGTGTGGGCCTTGACCCTGCCTGGAATAGTTTTCTTAGGGTGGGTATAACAAAAGGTAACAGCCTTAGTCAACCATTTCAAAATAGTCCATTTTAATGCAGGTCGTCCCTTATTACCTTCACAAGAAATGAACAATTGTTCCACAGATCTGAAAGATTTAGTTCTGTCTAGATGGTACCAGAGTTGTCTATGGATATATAAGGTATGAAGTATCCTTTCTCCCTCACTTTTAGGTTCTGGAAAGAAAACAAGGAGATAGTCTGGCTTGAAGTAAACTTGGATACCACTTCAGGCATAAAAGGATTAGTTCTCAAAAAACCCTTTCTCTGTGGAAAATGAGGCAGGATTAATTCATAACAGCTTGCAACTCCGATACTGTTTCTTGCAGAGGTCAGAGCAATTAGTAAAACCATTTTTTCCATGTTAAGAACCTCGTTAGCCAGATAGAATGGTTCAAATGGAGTGTTAGCCTCTCTAACACAAAATTAAGATCTAAAGGAGGAACCACCTGTTTTCTCAAAGGCCTCTTATGCAAAATCCCTTTCAAGAATATTTTAACATGAGACTGCACTGAAAGAGGAGAATCCATGGACAGACATGCTGAAATGGCTGATTAAATGAACCTTGACAGAGGAATAAGAAAGACCATAAGACAGTAATGCACACAGATATTGTAGAACCAGAGAACAACTAGCTTAAATGGGTGCTGGCTAGGTTGCGGGCACCAACTAGAAAACCTTTTCCATTTGCTAACACATGATTTTATAGTATCAGGCTTTCTTGCCTCCATTAATACCTACTGCACATTCTCAGTAAATGAGTGCCTAAAAGGAACTAAGATCCTATCATCCAGGCAGTCAACTGAAATTGATTGATGTCAGGGTTTATCAAACATCCCTGTTCTTGTGTGAGTAGATCCGGTCAGTGAGAAAGTTAGTGATAATTGCCCCTGGCCATTTCCAAAAGAAGGGAGAACCATGGCTGCCTTGGCCAGAAGGGAGTCACCACAATGATCTTGAGGGATTCCTACTGATTCTTCAGTAGTACCTCAGATATTAGTGTAAAGGATGGAAAAGCATACAGGAACATTCCTGTCAACGGAAAAGAAAAGGCATCTGTCTTCCTGGCCTTCTTGCATTGAGTTTTGGAACAGAATCTTGCCAGTTGATTGAAGCATCTCAGTTTCAGGGCACCGAATCATCCCCTCCCCATAATTCCCTCTGCTGCACCTTAGTACTTTGGATCGAGTTTGCCCCAGTAAAATAAACCAAAAGAATTACATTCAAGACTAAGTCTAGTATACAGGTAAAAGGAAGGATTGGAAGACAGTCCATTAGGACTGTCACAGGGTGGGCAGAAAAAGCAATTTTGGATCAGTTTGGAAGGGGGCTGCAGCACAATCATCATCAATAGGTAGTGTACTAGAAAAGGCTGTTGACATGGCCACTGCTCTTGTGGCATGAGCCTAGGGTTTAGATTGCAGAGACAATCCCTTTTATTGTAGGCAAAAGGAATGCACTGACTACCATCTGGAATAAGTAACCTTAGCAACCACTTTGCTTAATTTAGGCTTTGAGAAGGCAACAAATAATTGCTCAGACTTTCTGAACTGCTTGGTACTATGAAGATAGAACCTAAGTTGATGATGAATTCCAGCATATGTGAAATGTATTCACCTTTGTTTGACAATTTGGGGAAAAAGATTGGTAGATTTATTGACTGATTTAGATTAGTCTCAGATGCCACCTTGGGAAGGAAGGATGGGTTAGTTCTTAAGGAAACATACCAGACAGGGAGGCTTGCAAGAAAATGCTTGCAGCTCTGAAATCAGTCTAGTTAACATAACAGCCACCAGAAAAAAATGTGTTCTAAGAGAGAAACTTTGAATCAATTGATGCTGCTGGTGCTGGTTTAAAAGAGGGTTGAATTAATGCCTGTAGCCTGATAGTAATATTCTAGAGAGGTATTGGAGCTCCAATAGGTGGTTGCAGGAGAAAGAATCCTTTCAAAAAGGCTTTAGAGACTTTTAAGGAAGCTACAGGATTGTCCTTTGCCGTATGTGGAAACTTGAGATAGTGGGCATTTGCACTTTGGTAGTGGAATAATTAGAGCCTAGTAGAAAAGTTCAGATGTGAATTCTAATATGGAAGGAACAGGAGCAGAGAAGGGGGTCTAAACCTTTTGACATAGCCCAAATGTAAAGAGATCTTACTGGATTGTTTTTCAGAGGCTGATATGATCTGAACAACTGAACATGGAAGCCTGACACCTCTGGCTAAGTTTAGAACTGGAGGGACCCAGCAGTTAGTTTCAAGGATCATTGGTCCAAAGGAGGAAATCTGGATGGATGTGTTAGTATGTTTGGATACTGATCCAATATCCATGGTGGATGTACTAGTAGAAGCCAGAAGAAAGGAAATAATGTTTGTTGGTGCCAGAAGGGAACAATGAGGATCACGCTGGCATTGCAGATTCTTTTTACTCATTAAGGGCTATGGGAGAATGGCATAGAGGAGATATGGGGGCCAACTGTGGATTAGAGAATCCCTCGGTGACTGTTCCTGCAGAGGGATAAGGGCAAAGTAACTGCTGCATTTCCTATTTAGGTAGAATGCCAAGAGATCATAGCAAGATTGACCTCTGAGTAGAAAAAAACAAAGTAGTCATTGTTGGGTTGAGGGACCAGTCATGAGGTATGAAGATAGTTATGCTCAAGAATCCACTAGTACACTAGAAGTCCCTGGTATATTTATTGCTATCAGAAAGCGATGAGAACACATCACCCATTGCCAAACTCTCATGGAGTCCCAGCACAGGGGAAAGGAACATGTTCCTCTGTTTGTTAATGTACCAAACTACAGACATGTCATCTGAGTGTACAGAAATCACACCCTTGGGAAGGGCATCCTCAAATGCCTGCAATGATAGGAGGACTGCCTTCATCTCCAATTTATTGATGTGAAGATTGATCTGCGTGTGTGACCAGGTACCTTGAACCATTTTCCCTTCAACCCCCCCCGAGAAGGGATGCGCCTGTGGTTACTGCAGCCACAGGTGGATCCATTTGGAAAGGAGATTTTATCTACCAGATGTGTTGTCTGCAAATTTGAGTGAGATTAATTTTTGTATGTACTGAATGAATATTTTGAGACCACTGCATTGCTAGAGTCCATTGAAGCACTCTCCTGTAAAATCTGGCTAATAGAACCATTAGGATTGTAGAAGCTATTAGACCTAAAAGACAAAGAATTAGTCTTGCCAGACTTGAAGGGGGATGAAGTACTTGCATGGAAGTGAGCTGCAGGGAGAGAACTCTGGATTGGGGAAGTCTGGTGATCTGTAAAACTGAATCCAGGTGACAGCTGATAAATTCCGTTTGTTGAGTTAGGGCAAGATGACTTTTGTGCAGGTTGATTATGATCCCTGCAGCTTGCATCAGATGGAGCAGAAAGTCCAGATAATTCAATAGCAGATCACTGGAGGTAGTGTTTAGCAGCCAATCATTGAGATACGGGAAAACTTGGATCCCTAGCAGGTGAAGAAGATGTGCTGCCACCATCTTGATAAGCATCTTGGGGGCTGTGTTGAGACCAAAAGTCAATGCTCTGAATTTATAATGATTGGCCTTTAGCCAGAAATGGAGGAATCTCCCCAAACACTTCTTTATCTTTACATGATAGCATGCATACTGGAGATCTGAGTAGACTTTGGACTCTAATTGGTCTTTGAGGACTGGTTAGATGATTTTCTTAGCAGCTTAGAAACATGTGCCATTGACTGGGGTGGAACATCAAGAATTTTCTTCTTTTTTATTGGAGGAAGTGAAAAGGGAATAATCAATTATGTTTGTTTGAAATTATGTTTAGTACCCAAGAATCAGTTACACTTTGCCAGGCTTGTGGGTGCATGGATAAGCACACCCACAACTAACTCCAGAGTGCAGCAATCGGTTAACCATTCAGGAGCACAGATAGGGCTTCTCAGTGAAGGTACAGTGAAAACCCTGGTTGTGTAGTCCACCTCTACCTCTAGGGTGATAGTCACTGTAGTTACTTCCTCCTCTGCCATGAGAAGGTCTATCCCCAGGGCTCTAATAAGAACTCTGTGACTTATGGAACCATACTTTTTTCAGCTCTTTAATTTCTTGAAAAAATTCTCTGAGGGGTGGAGAAATGAATTCTAACTGCAGAGAGAATCTTACCATCTTGCTGACTCCTGGTTAGTGTGTCTTTTACCTTTGGTCAAAATACAGTGGAGACATCAAAAGGGGCATAGATGGAGGGCATCTTAAAGCTTTCCATAAAATTATTGAGGTGCATCCGGGTGTGGTGACGTATCGTGATGCTGGTGCCTGCTGCCCTAGCCATGCCATCAGCTGCATTAGAAAGCAGTTGCATGGCTGTGTTGGAAGTAGACTGAAAGATAAAAAGCTGGGAGTCCACAGTCTTCTGAACATCCACAGGCAGTTTACCTGAGAGACCTGGAGAGCTCTGTGGTCAGGTCTCTCTGAAATCTAGTAACATAGGCCAAATATTTTAGTGCTCCAAGTGCACAAATTGTTGAAGCATATGTCCATTTCTGAAATTTGTCCATAGCTGTAGACTTCTTGTAAGGGGGACAGACTGAGGAACTTTGCTTTGATCATTCCCTTTTAGTGTCTGCCACTACCACCTTTGCATGCACTGGTGGACCTTTGCTCCAATGTTTCCTTTCCTTTGGTGCTGCCAAAATCTTTTCAGTTTTTGTTGGATCAATTCTTCCACATCAGGGTCCTTCCATGCCCACTGGGCCACAAAGTCAATGGAGGGGGGGTCAATGGATAGTACCATCCAGGAAAATGCTTTGCTAGAATCAAAGGCTTCCAGGAATAAAGACTCATCTGATGAAGGATTGTCAGTGGTCTGTCCCTCTCTCTGCTTCATCAATTCAAGGATCTCACCAAAGGTGACATCTTACAAAAGGGATCTAGGGGAGCTTTCATCTACATCCAAGTCTGTGTCGTCAGTGAAATACTGTGGAGAGGAGTTTATGTGCTTCTGCTTGCACATCTGTTTTTTATGAACCGGTTCTGGTGGGAGATCAGAAGGTTCTGAATCAAACTGGGAGCTAAAGCAGCACGCAGCCGGAAAAGGTTGTGGTACTGACTGTCTCTGTCTGACATGGTGTTGGGAAGCAGAAGCAGGGTCTTGCCAGGGTTCAGATGGAATCCAGCTGGATGGAAGCACCTTTTCCCTCGGCACTGATAGGACCATTTTAAAAACCTCAAAGGCTAAAGTCTTCATCAACTCTGTAGTCTTACTCAGATCCTCAGCTAGCTCAGATAACGTCAGAGCCAATGGGTCTCAGTCCCAAAGCTGAACTCAGTGCTGAGGCCCCGTGGGGAAGGGATGGCTCTGACATCTTCAATATTGACCTGTCCCCTCAAACCCTGGCACCTAAGCTTTGGCTCCAATTCTCTTCTGGATCCAAAGATATTGGAGTCGAAAGAAGAAGGGATGTTAGCAGAGTTGAAATAACTCAGATTGTCTACTCAGACAAAGGCTCCCTAGGACAGGTTGGACCCAAGACAGCTGGGTCCAAAGGGAGGACCAGGATCAGAGAAGAAAGAGGAGGGGTAGCTGGACCAAAACATGATATATTCCCAAGGGATGGTACCAACAGAAGTCCAAGCTGGGTTTGTGTTCTAAAGAACTTCCTTATCATCTTGTCAGTGCCTTGTAGGGTAGGCCTCTGGATGGCCAAGTAGAAACAGCCACCAAAGGTTGTCTCGAATACCTCTTCTCATGGAGTTTTTGAGAGTGTAACCTTGGACTCACTGGGTCCAGACAAAAGTAGAACCAAGACTCCGAGGGATGAACCCAAGAAACTGTTGAGTCTGACCCATGTTTTTTTTTCAGATCTGTCCTGGACAGCAGTGTTGGATCCAGAGAATGCTTTTTTGACTCTTCAGGATTCATTTTATCCTTTTCTTTTTCATTTATCTTCTCCTTTTCTTTCTTTCTCTTTTTATCTGTCCTTGGGTCTCTTATACTGCTTGTTGCCTGGAGATGCAGCAATGGAGGAGGCCGAAGCTGTAGGAATTGAACAGCCTTGTCTATGAGGGAGGTGGCTCTTGACCATGAGTTTCTTCTTCCTGGTCCGGAATGCCCTAGAACTAAAGGAGACACAAGCTTGACACTGGGTACAGATGTGGGCAGTCCCAAACAATATACAAAGTATGAGGATCCTTGAGGGGGTTGTGTCCACACTCACAACACTTTTTAAACCCTTGGCTGTCTGACATTCTTTCCTCTGAGATTATGACTATTTTCACAAATTTGGCTAACAAGCACACTCTATTCAATTCCTCATTATAAGATGAAGTAGAACATGCATATTGTACTAAAATCTATAATATAGGAGGAAAAAAAAACACACCAATGTAACACTCTAAAAACTATTACGTAGCAACCTAAAGATCCTAACTGCCTAGTTTATCAAGTAAGCTAACTCTATAAAAAATACTAGTAAAGCACACTAAGCCCAAGTAACTGGAGAGATGAATCTCTTGGTAGTGGGAGAAGTACAGAAAAGGAGATATCACACCAAGGATATTTCACATTTATGTGAGCCCTCTTAAAACACAACCAAAGTCTTCAGGCAGCAAATGAGATCTGAGGTACTAAGGTGGAGCAGGGGGAATTATGGGTAGGGGAGAAGTCAGATCCCTGAAACTGATAAACTTCAGAGTTAGTGCCGAGGTGGGATCCAATCAGATCTGACAACTCATGGTTGAATCAGATGAAAGTAAACTTTGGATCATCTGTTTACCTGTATTAGGTTGCGACTGTTTATTCTGTTCTTTGCCAAAATTGGATGAAGAGATAGCAAATCCCCTGGAAAATTTGGAACAGAAGGCTGAAAAATCAAATCTTAGATTTCCTGGATCAGCTTGTCTCTTTCATCACACTTTTTGATCTCCTCTGTAGCAGAGGGACCAAGCACTAAATCTGTACCCAAAGGAGAATTTGAAATCTCATTTTTCACATCTGGGGATTCTGAGAATGCAGCTAGGGAAACCTCCTCAAAAAAGTACCAATGGCCATAGCCCTGGAAGACGTATCAACAAAGTCATACACATACTGTAAACAATGAGTAGTGACCTGTGCAATAAAAACATAAGTTATTTAAAGCAGATTTTCCTCAGAAGAAGACACTGCAGATACAACATCCTCCATACTTCTACAATCTGTTAGATCAAATTTTAACAAATGGGCCTGCCAATTCAAAATTCTGAAAATCAAAGTTGCAGAAGTATACACCTGTTTCCCATACCTATCAGTAATTTTCTCATCCTTATCAAAAAGAGTAGGATTGGAATTAACCAACTGCTTAGCAGAAGTAGGATCAACTAAAGCTATAGCTGCTCAGTCAAGTGTGGGAATACTGTATAAAAATTTAAAGGATAGAAGAACCCTATACATCATACCTACCTTTTTTAGGGGTAGTTGGCTATCAGGAAAACTGCAAGCAATAATACACACATCCTCTAAAGCAGGCAGAACAGGTGAAATGGCTGTAGGTTCTGGAAAATCCTTCTGTAACAACTCATAGTATTTTCTGAGGGACTAAAACACTGGCACATTCTAGCAATAGTCTTAGAGAAGGAGAACCCCCCAGGCAGACTCATAAACTGAGCTCTTCACTGAGTATAAATCAGAAATCTGAGTGAAAAAAAATATCCATCCCTCCAGCTTCCTGTTCAGATTCAGAATCTTGAGTCTCTTGAGGAAAAGAGCAATCCCTCTTTCTTTTACCAGATACTACTTTACAAGAAGGATCAACAGCCTGAATTAAACCCTGAACCAGACCATGTGAACTACTAATATACAAAGGGAATTGAGGAGGAAATACATGCTTGGTTTTCCAGGTTTTTTTTGGACAGGAAAAATGGAGCCAAGTATGTCAATGGCAGCAGCAGCTTCTTCAGGGATAGGTAAAACCTTCTAATACAATAGGGAAACCTTCCCTGTTCCCTTTCCCAGGACCGACAACAGTGTCTCTCCAGTGCTCACTGAGGAGACCCCAAGAGCCGCAGAGGAAATACCCCCAGTCCAGAGCAGCTATAGGTGCTTCACCAGAGAGAACCAGGGTAAAAAATGAGTGGTCTGAGCAACAAATGGCCACAGCAGTGACACCCACCAACAGCTGTGGCTAATTGCTAGCCTGCTGTGATGGCAAGGGATGTTTGCTTAATTTTTTTCTTTTTGTGGCTGGAAGAAGGACCAACCATTGGACCTGTAGTCTCTTTCATAGTCAAGCAGAAAATGGTGCCTCATTCCCAGGGAAGATAAGCTGGTAATCACTATCAGTCCATAAAAGTTACCTTTTTGACAGAAAACCATAGTAAAAAGCACTTTAAAACACTGCGCCAGTCCCCACAAAAGCAAAATAAACAATTTCTCCACAGAAAAAAAAATGTTTTCAGTTACTTTACACCACTTTTAAACCGATAGAAAAAACAAGCACTCCATTTAAAAGTATATTACAGTCTCGAGACAGTCTGTTAAAACACAACACTCCTAGTGTTAAAATAACTTTCCTAAACAGAAAAGTAATAAAACATCTACACAATTAAGAAACTAAGTTTTTTTACCCAAAGAGAACTTCTCTGCTTAACAAAATAAAGCACAAGCCTACTATCAATCCTTGAAAGCTTCAGGGGAGTGTACTCTTCAGTGGCAGTAAAGCAACCTCGGAAAGGCTTCACATCCAAACTTGACTTTTAGTCAGCTCAGTTCGAACTGCCTTGCTTTGGGCATATGGAAGATGCCCTGAAGCTTTAGAAGCTGGCCAGCTGTTATATCTTTGGCAGGATACAAGCCATATATAGCTAAAACTATTTTTTTTTAAACACTCAGATGCTAAATAGCAGTGCCAAACATGTACAACACCTCCTCTAAATACCAACAAACTATCTAGATACTTTGTCTGTACAACCTAACAGAATATAACACAAATATCCTCTTTTTAGACAAATGTAGTAAACAGTTGCTACAGTTTATACCTTGTCTACAAGGAACAGAGTTTAGACCACACACTGAACACTGCCGTGCTCAGGTTTGACTGCAAATGCAATACCAGCTTTTCAAAGCTGGTATGGCATTAGAGATCAGGATTGGTAGCTCACACCCCCCCCCCAAGACTTTGCTCCTGGGGCAGTTGCCCCTCACACCCCACCCTAGCTATGCTTGTGCTTGCAACTAGACCACAACATGTAAACCACAACATTTTTAAAGCCAGACAGTATGGTTGGTTCTGAAAAAAGTTGAACACTAATGAGCACTGTTGCGTGTGATGCATGTTCGTAGAGAAATAGATTCTAATTAAAATGTCAATGAGTAAAGAGTCTGTCCTATAGAGTTTCAGATTTCAAAGTGAGGAAAGTAATATACAAGTTAAAAACAGACTGCTGAATAAGGGAAGATTACCAAGTAGTTCTTACACAGAGGAATTGTTACTGCACAAGTAATTCAGGAAGGGATTTGGTTGATCTTGTGTAGTATTGCAATTTGTACCTTACTCCGAGGACTGAAATGCAACTGACTGGGTTTATATCAGTGCTGCTTTAACTAAGAAAATTGGGGTCTTCAACTAACCTCTTTAAAACCAACTCAGTGAGATTAACTTGACTTAGAAACAGACCTCTCAACCTCTGACAGCAAGAATCTGGGCCAAAGCCAAAAATGAGGGAGGGACAAACATCCAAAATCAGGGCCAGATTTTAAATACTGCTCTTACAAAAATATAAAGTTGACAGACTAACATATTTTCTATTAGCATGCATTTTCTTAAGGATATGAAGTCTGAAACTTAACTGTCATTTATTCACTTCAATCCTCAATGATTTACCACAAAATCACAATTTATGTTAAGAGATAGACCAAAAATATGAGGCAGGAAATGGGACATACTGCAAAATTCCAGACAGTTGAGAGATATGCTTAGAAAATAAACCACTTAAATACATTTGTGCAGATAATATCAGTGCTTCAAAATTTTCTTAGCCTCCTGTTCAGGATTAAATGATTTAACCATCTGTGCAGCTCCAATCTGTGATTTTATTTCTTAATAGAACAATGTGCACAATAGGATGAATATAAAAAACTTATAAGCTATCAATTTCTTGTCTTTTGGGGAGCCCACATTCTTGGATGTTTTGCTTCCTCAAATGACCATACCCGAACATTTTGTTCCCTTATCCCAAAAGCAAAACACTGCCAAACTGAAGCATTTTCACAGTCATGGGAGATGGAAATTCTCTACGAGTTACCAGGACTTCTATAACAAATTCTATTAAAATGAAGGAACACAAGACAGTGACTATTTTTTATCATGGTACTGGGGCCCAAGGAATACTGGTACACCCTCTTACAGTCCCTAATGTCCTGGTACCTGCCAGTTTATCAGTATCTGTTAAAGACAAGAGCAAGGCCCTTGATTCTAATCAAAGACTGCAGCATCTTGAAAAGATCCATTATAGTTTAGGAAACTTGCACAGTACCAGGAGACACTGTAGACATTACAGGCAAACATCAACTCATGAAACTATACAGAATAATTTCTCATTCTGGATGCTAGAGAATAACTGGTCTCATTTTTCTCTGCTGCCTGATAAGATATGTTGACTTTTCTTAGGTTCATAGGTGTTTACTAGGCTAATGACCACAAGGGCCTTTTTAAGCCTAGCCATGCATCCCAAATCTCTGACTAGTCCTGATACCGTTGATAAGTGTCAGTTATACTGCTCATATCTTGTCTATGCACCTATTAGGAGAAAATGTGGCTCCAGGGTTGTTTCAGTTCCACATTCTAATGATTACTGAATGATTTCCAACAACCAACCAATGTAAATCTGTGTACCTTAAATATATGCACAGGAGGAAGGTAAGATGACTTGATATTCAACAAATGCAAACTGCTGATTACGCAGTTTATGACTTAGCATCGAGGACATCACACTGATGCAAAATTAGACAGTTAAGTCTCTCTATTCTGCTCTTTAAGTGAATTAAATATTCTACTTTCCCCCTCTATTCACCCTCATTCTTTTTGCCATATGTCCCATGCCCTTCTGAATGTATTTGTAGATTCCCTGTTTACTTCCCATTTCTGCCCTTCTGAATGTATCTGTGGAGTCCCTCTTTACTACCCATTTCTGTAATCCAGGCTACGGTTCTACAGCACTCTCTGTGTAGAAGTAATTTCAGAGAGCTAGGGAGTCTTTTGTCCCCTATAATCTGCTTCTTGTTCTTCCTCCTTCCCCTATATTCTTATCTTTCAGGATGACGACATCCACCCAATCTCATCTGACATCAAGTGAGAACAACTTCAACTCCTCCAGTCTCTGGTCACATCCCTTCCTCTCTTTCCCAGGGATGTTTCTGATGGTCCTCCTTTGGATTCTTTTCAGCAGCCTGATGTTCCTTTTCTTGTAAGGTCTCCAGAACTGCAGAGCACTCAAGCTGTGGTATGCCAAGGCCCTGTACAATACAAGCATTATATCCCCACTTTTGGAGTCTACACCATGAGAATTTATCCCAGCTTTATTTGCTACTGCCAGTGTCCATCATTTCTCTCTCGGCTCCTAATGGTCCAATCCAGATGTGCTCAACACCCTTCACATCCTTCTCCTCTGCTAGCATCACTTTAAAATACCTCACGTCATACCCAGGTTGATGAGACATAAGTATAGTACTTAGCATTTGTTTGCAGAGAATCTTAACTGCCATCTTTCTGCCCACTCTGTCAGCCTATCCAATTTCTTCCCTCATCTTCCATTGCTGCATCAATCTTTTTTATGTCAGTGAAAAGTCTGATCCTAATCTCCACAGAATCCTGGACTATGTCAGACTTAGCCTCCGTCAAATGACAGAGCATTCATTAAACCTCCCCTTGACATCAAAGGAGTACTTTTTTAGCCTTTCACTAAAGAAAAAGCACATGCTAAACTGTAATGTCTACATGTACATGCAGTTGAAATAACCAACATTTGGCTTGGTATAGTCTTTTTACTACTGATCTGTAACACAATGTACATACACATTGACTGTTGTAGTTCCACATATAGTCTAATTCTACTTAAAACCTTATCAAAGAAACAAAAGTTATGTAAATACCTTAACGATAGATTCATATTCTCATTTTTGTCTGGTTCCGTCTTTGGGTTGCCAGATTTGACCTTGGTGCCTTTTTTATAAAGCTGTGGATCCAAGGCTCTGACTCCTCCTCTACCCATTATTCTCTCCATTACACTAAAGTACCTCAAATCAAGTTTGCTAGCATATCACTACAGCATCCAAGTGTTAGGGGACATAATACTTATAGTATGGTACTGCATGTAGAATTTCACAGACAGGGTCTCAGATGAGATTTATCCGGTCACCAGAAGATATTAGTGACAATACTGGAAGGGTAAAAGTGGGAGGGATGTTGAACTGGATGAAAATGAGACAGCATGGATTTATCATTATAGTAAGTACTTGACTTCAATATCCATTGTCTATTTTCATCCGATTCAACATTTGGAACATATTCCCAAGCTGAAGAACACCCAGGTAGCATCAAGGAAAGACATTCCTGAAAATGGGAGAACGAAAAAGAAGAACGTGATCTGGGATGCACGTCCAGTTTGTAATGGGATACAAAGGTATGGTCAAGTTGACCCTGTTGCTGCTGCATAATTATCAATGGGAGCTCCATTCATGAAGGCCGTAGAAGTAGCCACTACACTTGCATAATGAGCTTTTGGTTTTGTCTGTAAAGGCAAATCCAGTTTATTATAAACAAAAGGAATGGATTCTGATAGCCATTTAGGAATTGTGACTTTTGATATGCTTTTACACAACTTAGATTTCGAAAAAGATACGACTAGCTGATCTGATTTTCTGCAATACTTGGTCTGGTGAAAGTAGAATCTGAGCTGTCTATAAACATCTCGCATGTGTAACATATATTCTCCTTTAGTAAAAACAAGCAGTCCTGCCGATATCTGAGTAAACGCTCAAGCCACAAAGGGTAAATGTAAATCACAACAAAAATGACTAGGCGTGAGCGAAGTGGAAAAACAAAATATTTAATATAAAATATAAAATATATGCCACACTGCAGGTCAGATAAGCGCTTTCACTCTCTTAGAGCTTCTTCAGATCACAATGACCAGAGTACACAAAAGCATTTATAAAGCATAACAGTAATTGAACAAGTAATACAATCTAATTAATCAATTAGCTTGATGCTCTACATAAAATGCTCTAGGAAACAAACTGTGAAAGAGCCACAGAATCCATCTAAATAAAAACAAAACATTAATAAATTAATAAATAAATAAAATTAATAAATTGATTAATTAGATTGTATTACTTGTTCAATTACTGTTATGCTTTATAAATGCTTTTGTGTACTCTGGTCATTGTGATCTGAAGAAGCTCTAAGAGAGTGAAAGCGCTTATCTGACCTGCAGTGTGGCATATATTTTATATTTTATATTACATATTTTGTTTTTCCACTTCGCTCACGCCTAGTCATTTTTGTTGTGATATATTCTCCTTTGTTTGAAAATCTGAGAAAAAAGACTGGCAGGTCAATTGATTTATATATTTTTTTGGATGTCATCTTTGACACAAAGGAAAAATTTGTTCTCAAGGCCACTCTGTCTTTATAAAAATAAATAAATAAATAAATATGGTGGATTGCAAGACAATGCTTGTAATTCCAAAATTCATCTGGCAGAGGTAATTGCAACAAGAAAAATAGTTTTCCATGAAAAAACTTCAAATCTACTGAAGCTGCTGGTTCGATGGGTGTTTGGGTCAGGGCTTGAAGCATAATAGAGATATCCTCCCATTGAGGCACTGGGTCTCTACTGAAAGTGTCCTTGAGGAAAGTTTTTAAGACTAAGACCGGCTATAGAAGTGTCATTGTGCCCTATGTGAAAACTTGATATGGTAGCCATCTGCACTTTAACAGTGGAGAAACTGGAATCTTTTTGAAAAAAAAAACTCTGACAAAAAATCTAAGATCAACAGAAGAGGGTGCAGAGAAAGGATCTAACCCTTTTGATGAAGATCTGAATTCAAATCCAGAACCCATGAAGGATGCATCAAGTGAGGACATAGGAAGGGGAGCGATTCCTTCTGGGGCCAAAGTAGAGCAATGAGGATCACTCTAGTCTTGCACCTTCTGGCTTTCTGAATGAATTTTGTTAATATTGTTATCAGAGGAAAGTCATGGAGGAGACCTGAGAGCCAACTGTGAAACTAGGGTATTCCTCAGTGACCGTCCTTGTGGAGGTATCTAGGCAAAGTAACTGCTGCACTTGTTGCGTCATAAGGTGAACAGATCGCAACAAGGGTGGCCCCAGCGGTTGAAAATATGTGCTGCCACTGTCTGACTGAGGGACCACTCATGAATCAGGAGAACTGACCTGCTTAACTTGCCCATCCATTCATTTACCTCTATTTATATTTGTTTACTGCAGTAATGCACTGATCTCAATGGGCCATTTGTAGGTACAGCCCAGGTGAACAGGATCACATAAGAAATGAACAAAACATATTTACAGGTACAAGGAAATGCTAAAAACAAATGTTGTGTGTGTGTGTGTGTGTGTGTGTGTGTGTGTGTGTGTGTGTGTGTGTGTATGCCCCCCCCCCCAGGGAAGCACCCATGGTTATTGTGGCCCAGGGATTTGATGGGCAGAAGACTCTTCCTTCTGTTTCCGATGGGGAGGTTATATACCATTTGATATGATACCTGCAAGCTTGCATAAGACAAAGCTTGGTATGGGGGGGGGGGGGTGAAGACTATGAAACCACTGAACTGAGAGGGTCCACTAGCATACTCTCATGTGGTACCTTGCCAGGGGAGCTAATGTAATTGTAGCCATCAATCCCAGCAAACAAAGGAAAAGGGATGTTGAATGACCTGTGCAGCCATATAGAAAGAGACAATACTCTGGTGTCTGGAAGTTTGGCAATTTGAAGGACTATCTTGAGGTGACACCCAATAAACTCTTAAGTGGTGAGTGGGTTACAGCTGACTTTTGGATTTTTTGACTGTGATCCCCAGTTACTTTATAAGGTGGAGCAAGAGGTTTCAATGCCAAACCAGAAGATCCCTGGAAGTAGTGGTGAGGAGCCAGTTTTCTAGATACAGGAAAACTTGGATCCCTTGCAGTTAGACATGAGCTGCTACTACTACCGTAACTTTCATGAACACTCAGTGGGCTGTGGCGAGATTAAATGGCAATGATCTGAACTGGACATGATTAGCTCCCAGCCAGAAATGGAGAAATCACTTGGATCACCTATATTTTAATGTGATAATATGCATTCTGGATGTGCTGTATAGATCTGCAGTTGTCCTTCCTCAGAAGAGGCAATATGGACTGCACAGTGACCTTTCAGAACTTTGTCTTATGAACTGATTGAATTGACTGAGGTCCCAAATAAGTCAGAGGTCCCCTGTCTTCTTCTGAACTAAAAAGAACCTATAATAGACTCTGGATCCTAATTGGCCTTGGAGGACCAATTGGATGACTCTTTCCTAACAACTTGAAAATCTCTGTTGCTGAAGATTCTGACTGGGTGGATTACTGGGGAATCTTTTTCTTCTTTGGAGGATAAGAAAAGGGAATGGAATAGCCTCTGGTGATTATCCTTAACACCCAGGGATCCATTGTAATGTTTTGTCAGGCTTATGGGTGCAAAGTAAGAGCCCCTTGACTGCCTCCAGAGTGTGGCATTTGGGTAACTCTTAAGGAGCATTGGCAGGGTTTCTCGGTAAAGGGACCATGAAATCCCTCTCTGTGTGATCTGCCTCTGCCCCTATAGCAACAACCATTTGAGTTGCCTCCCCCTCTGTCCCAGGGGTCCAGTCTCCAGGAGTGCCCTTGTGATAGCCCTGTGACTTTCTGAACCACATCTCCTTACCACTCCCTTTGATTCTTAGTAAAGGTCCTTTGAGGGATGGAAAAGCAAATCCCAAAAGCAGACAGGGTTTTACCATATTGTTCACTCCTAGTAAGCATCTTTTTAACTTTGGGTTCAAAAAGTCTGGAACCATCGAATGGGGCGTTGATGAGGGATGTCTTAAAGCCTTCCACAGAATTTTACAGGTGCATCCAAGCATGGTTATGCTGGTGCCTGCTGCCCTAGCTCTTCCATCAGCTGTGCTGGAAAGCAGACACATTAGACAAAGACTGCACAGTAGACTATTGGGAGTCCACTGTTTTCTGAACATCCATTGGTGAATTACTCAAGAGGGACTTGATATTCTCCTTGCTCAGGTCCCTCTGAAAACATATCACAAGGGTAGGATAGTTCAGCACTCGGAGTGTGAAGATCACAGAAGCATGCATCCATTTCTCAAACCTGTCCAATGCCCTCAACTCCCTGTTAGGGGAATGGACAGAAAAACTTTCCTTTGACATTTCTTTTTAGTGGCTGCCAATACTAACATGGCATCTACTGGTGGACCCTTGATCCAGTGTTTTCTGTCCTTTGGGGCTACCAAAATCCTATTTGTTTTTTTTTTTGTGTGGATAGATTCCACTACATCAGGATCCTTCCAGACCCACTAGGTCTACAAGAGCATTAGAAGGTGTACTACCCAGGACACAAATGAGTGAATAGAAAAGACCTCAAGGAATACAGATTTGCCTGCTGAAAGAGTTTCACTGGACTAACCCTCTTGTTGCTTCTTCAATTCTAGGATATCACCAAAGGTGACATCTTATAGAAGGGACCTTGGAGAACCTTCACTTTCCTCCAGATCCGTGTCTTTTGTGACAGACTCTAGAGAGGAGTTTGGGTGATTCCATTTACAAGTCTGTTTTCTATGACCTTGTCTCAGTGGTTAATCTCAGGAAATGGGTCTGAATCAGACTGGGAACTCTAATGTTGATTATCCTACAATCCTAATGGGACTGAATATCCTTGTCAATCTGAAAGAGCGGAGTACGTCACAAGATCCAACAGAGGTTGTACGGACCCAAGCTTGAAGGTGCAACCTGATTACTTGGCCTAGCCCAAACCCATTCAAATGCCTGGGAAACCTGAAGCTGCTATCAGACCCAAAGAAAGGTTCCTTTCCTCCTATCTGAAGGAACAATCCCAACCTCAACTGGCATTGGCTTCAAGGCTGACCTCTTATCAGAACTATCGAGAGCCAAAGCCCCGAGAGGCAGAAATGGCTCCAAAAGCTTTGGAGTACACTTTACTCCGGAGGCCACAATACTGATGCTTCAGCTCAGAGACTCATCTCAATCCCAAAGAATCAGAGTCAAAAGAGGAAGGGATGCTGAGGGAGTCAAAGTTTCCCAAACTGTCACCTTCATCGGAGGTGCGGAGGTGCACTGGGGGGGGGGGTTCAGACCCGTACAAACCAGATGAAAAGGGTAGGCCAGTACTGGAGACATCCATGCAAAGGTAGTTGGACATCTACTTGGCACACCCAAGAGGGATGGCACCAGGAGAACCCCTAGTTAGATGTGTGTCTTCAAGAATCTCTGCATCATTTGATTGACATCCATTTCTGTGAGGCTTCTGGTAGACCAGACAGACATCAAAGACGATGCCACCAAAGGTCTAAAGTATAGTCATTCTTTTATAATGGGGGGTGGAGTCTAGGGGTCACCAGATCTTTGGGGAAAATATTGGGTGAAATGAGAAACACTGGATCAGAGTGGGAGGTGGATCTGACTTCCTCAAAGTCTTGGGCATCAGTTCAGACCTGAGGAATCTATCAGATATGGAGACCTTTTTTCTAGTCTTTTCTGCTCTCCTCCTCAGATCTTCCTCATCCTGCTTTGGACTTTTCTTTGTCTTTTTTCTTGTCCATATTCACACTAGTGGAAGTATGAAGTTGTTCCTTGTACTCCTTAAGGATATCCAGTTCTCCTCTCTCTTCCGTCTCTATCCTGGTGTCTCCCAGAGGTGGAAGGTTAAGAAGCAAACCTTGTCTGAAGAGGAAGCAAACCTTTTAGAATTAACTTCTCTTCGTGCCCTGAATGACCCTTATCCTGAAAGAGGAACAAATGTCACATTTTACAATAAGGTAGGTAATGCTCAAACAAACACATGAGTGCCGGTCTTGTGGTAGAATTTTGTCTCCACATGCTGTGCACTTTCTAAACCTTTGGATTTTCAGACATTAGTGGAAACAACAATGACTGCAAGAATATTACTCTTGTACTTATGTAAAGAATTTCAAATTATTCCTCTCCAAATAAGTATGAAGAAAAACTGCTAATCAAACTACCTAAAAGCTAACACCTAAATCCAACTCAAAGGCTAAAAATATATTTGTGTGAACTACTATTAAAGAAAAAGTAGTAACATAAGGTAGGGAAGGCGAGACTATTATTGTTATTACTTAAGAAAAAATGTCACTTATCCTATAGAAAATCAGAGCCCTTAGAAACACCCCTGAAAAAACAGGCAGCAAATGAGATCTAAGGTACTATAGTGGAATGGAGGGAGTTATGGGTAGGACAGAAGTCAGAGCCTCTTATCCATAACTTTATAAAAAAGGTGCTGAGGTCATATCCAACCCAGATGTTGAATCGGATAAAAACACACAACACTGGATGTAATGTTTTAAATAAACAGCATTTTGGGACTTGCTTGGGCTTCCCCTGAAATGTGCAAGCAGAGAAATTGTCCTAAAGTTCAACTCTCTATTTAGAGGAGTGATCATAACACATCAAACTTAGTGAAGTGACAACAGAAATGTTGGCTGATGTTGCAAGATTGGAGTCCTCTAGAAATGTTATCAGCCCTACAATGTGTGGAAGGGGGGCTGTATTTCCCTACCCTGCTACCTGAATATATTAACTTAGTCTGTTGCACATCAAAAAAAGTTAATTTTTCAGGGTGCCACAATCTCAATCTCCAAGTGTAACTTAAATAGCATATTTGTGTTTGAACCTTGGTGTGCCAATTACAAACAGCTACCAATTAAATTATGCTACCTTCTGAAACACTTTTTATCCCCCAAGATATGTCTGAGACAAGCACACTGAAAGGTAATGGATCCAGGACTGACCTTCATGGTTCTTTACTAGTCATTTCTTATTTCTTGACATTATCTCTCCCACCAAAACCCTGTGTGTGCCATCTTTCAACCATGCTGCATTCCAGTTCCTCTGTCCTAGTCCTACCCTCAGTTCCTCCAGTTCTCCTATCAAATTTCTGTGGGGGAACTGAGTCAAAGGCCTTGCTAAAATACAAGTACATCACAAATAAAAGTTATCCCTTTTCAGGTTCATCTATAACACAATCATTAAACAGATCAGATTTGAAGGACATCTTCTTCAGGCCATTAACCAATGTTGGCCTTGGCTTCCTAAGTTGCAATCGGGTGCAGAAAACTTGAATGACAATGTCAGTCCAAAACTGTTGAACATTCTCTTTGCCAAACAAGCAAAGAATTGGCAGCACCAGAACATAAAAAAATATTAATGCCACAAAGTGGTGCCATACAGCGTATATTTCTGTAGTTTAATAAGAATAATTGGAAGGTAACTTGATGAGTTGCTCAATAGCCCACTGGCTAAGGACATAATTTTGCAACTGCAGTGCTTGAAGTTCAGTTCTCACTATCCTATTTATTTTTGTTTTTTTTTTTTAATTTGTTTTAACATTTGGAGACATTCAATATGATTGAAATCACATTTTCTTCTTTACATCATGTAGTTGTCACAGGTTCATAGCTCATATTCGTAGTTCATAGGTTCACAGTCACTGCAGCTGAATTACTTATTGAAGTATTTATTTATATATAATTTATAGGTATTTATGTATTTATAATTTATGGTGCTGAAGATACTTATCATCTTCTTCTTTCGGCTGCTCCCGTTAGGGGTCACCACAGCAGATCAGCTGTTTCCAATTCTTCCTGTCCCCTGCATCTTGCTCTGTCACACCAACCACCTGCATGTCCTCTCTTACCACATCCATAAACCTTATCTTAGGCCTTTCTCTTTTCCTGTTACCTGGCAGCTTCATCCTTATCATCTTTTTCCCAATATACTTTGCATCCCTCCTCAGCACATGTCCAAACCAACGTAATCTTGCCTCTCTGGCTTTGTCTACAAACCTTCCAACCTGGGCTGACCCTCTAATATACTTATTCCTAATCCTGTCCATCCTCATCACACTCAGTGCAAATCTTAACATCTTCAACTCTACCAAGTCAAGCTCTGACTCCTGCCTTTTTGTCAATGCCACTGTCTCCAACCCATATAACATAGCTGGTCTCACTACCCTCTTGTAGACTTTCCCTTTCACTCTTACTGGTACTCGTCTGTCACAAATCACTCCTGACACTCTTCTCCACCCACTCCATCCTGCCTATACTCTCTTCTTTACCTCTCTTCCACACTCACCATTACTCTGAACTGTTGATCCCACGTATTTAAACTCTTCCACCTTCACCACCTCTACTCCCTGCATCCTCACCATTCCTCTATCCTCCCTCTCATTCACAGACACATATTCTTTCTTAGTCCTGCTGGCCTTCATTCCTCTTCTCTCTAGAGCATATCTCCACCTCTCCAAAGTCTCCTCCCCCTGTTCCCTACTCTCACTACAGATCACAATGTCATCTGCAAACATCTTAGTCCACAAAGACTCCCGTCTGATCTCGTCTGTCAACCTGTCCATCACCATTGCAAATAAGAAAGGACTCAGAGCTGATCCTTGATGTAATCCCACCTCCACCTTAAACGCATCCGTCACTCCCATTGCAGACCTCACCGCTGTCACACTACCCTCGTACATATCCTGTGCCACTCTTACATACTTCTCTGACACTCCCGACTTCCTCATACAATACCACAACTCCTCTCTAGGCAACCTGTCATATGCTTTCTCTAAGTCCACAAAGACACAATGCAACTCCTTCTGACTTTCTCTGTACTTCTCCATCAACACTCTCAGAGTAAACATCGCATCTGTAGTGCTCTTTCTTGGCATGAAACCATACTGCTGATCACCAATCATCACCTCCCTTCTTAACCTAGCTTCCACTACTCTTTCCCATAACTTCATGCTGTGACTGATCAATTTAATCCCTCTGTAGTTACTACAGCTCTGCACATCACCCTTATTCTTAGAAATCGGTACCAAAACACTTTTTCTCCATTCCTCAGGCATCCTCTCACTTTCCAAAATTTCATTAAACAATCTAGTTAAAAACTCCACTGCCATTTCACCTAAACACCTCCATGCTTCTACAGGTATGTCATCTGGACTAACAGCCTTTCCATTCTTCATCCTTTTCATAGCTACCCTTACTTCCTCCTTGTTAATCCACTGCACTTCATGATTCACTATCCACACATCATCCAACCTTCTCTCTCTCTCTCTCTCTCTCTCTCATTCTCTTCATTCATCAGCCCCTCAAAGTACTCTTTCCATCTGCTCAACACACTCTCCTCACTTGTGAGTACATTTCCCTCATTATTCTTTATCACCCTTACCTGCTGCACATCTTTATTAGCTCGGTCCCTCTGTCTAGCCAATTGGTACAGATCCTTTTCTCCCTCCTTAGTGTCAAACCTTTCATACAACTCTTCATACGCCTTATCTTTAGCCTTTGCCACCTCTCTCTTTGCCATGCACCTCATCTCCTTATACTCTTGTCTACTTTCTTCATCTCTCTGACAATCCCACTTCATCTTCGCCAACCTCTTTCTCTGTATACTCTCCTGTACGTCTTCATTCCACCACCAGGCCTCCTTGTCCTCCTTCCTCTTTCTAGATGTCACACCAAGCACCTTTCTAGCCATCTCTCTTACTAGCTCTGCTGTAGTTACCTATGATGGGGCTTAATGTGTCCACATCTTTTCATGCTCACTTATGTGTAGTAAATGTTCTGCAGCTGCCAATTATTTGCCTGTTCAGTAAAGAGGATATTCAACAGATTTTGACTAGTGTTCTGTTGTTCGAAGTTTGCAGACTTAAATGAAACCTAGGAAGCTGTTGGCTACTATTTCAAAACTGAAGACCTCTAGAAATGCTATCAGCTTTTCCTTCAGGATTATTTCTATGACTTTCTCAGTTACTGCTGACAAGCTAAAAGGCCAGAATCTCCCCAGATTTTTCCAGACCCCCTCCCACCACCTTGAACAAGGATAAAAAAGTGTCATTTTCCACCCCTTTTTCACTGCAGCATTAATCAGTGATCTGCTGAAGATGTCTGACATGAGACTGCCAGGACAAGGGGCCGACTTCTGATAACTCTAGGAGACAGCCCATTGGCTCCTTGTGCCTTGCACTCCCCCTTTCTATCCTGGTGTCTCCCTACTGCTCCCCCTTCTTGGTTCTACCCCCCCCCCCAAAAGCATGGTACTTCCCCTTGCTTTCCTTTAGTAGGAAGAAGCAAAGTATTCATTTATTGCCTCTGCTTCTCTCAGGTCTTCTGTGACCTCCCTCTCACCTTTGGCACAGCCTGGATAAGTCCGCCTCTCCCTTCCTCTCTTCTGCTGTGTACCTTAAGAATGCTTCCCTTCCTGATCTCTTTGCTAACTCTTCCTTTCAAGCAATATCAGTTATGAAAGTCATGTAACTCTGAAGTTGCTGAGTGCCAGAAAATCAGAGCTGTTGGACATGCTACACCTAAAGAAATCCCAATTCCTCCAAGCTACATGCTCTAGGGACCTAAACCTTGTCAACACAATAAACAGGACACGCTGGAGGGATAGAGTCCTGTCCCAGAGACTTCCTATAGTCTGGAACAAGCTACCCATCTATGTCATGAAAGTTCTTCATTAGCACTCTTCAAGAAAAATCTTGATGAGTGGATGGGAAATAGGAAATACACCCTGGGGATAACTTCTGTGTCTCTGCTGGACAGCGGCACAGGAAAATAACTTTCTTGGGTGGCGTAAGCTATGGTACCTTGCTGGCTAGGCTTACGTAGACCCTTGGACCAATAGCCTAGTACCTACCTATGAACCTATACTCAATATTTTGAAAAAAAAAATGACTATACCCTTTTCTCTGAAGTTCTACAAAACAGGAATTAGAAAAGTTGTGATGGCCTGTCCCACACAAAATGTGCAGTATAGACTTGCTGCATCAACATATGGCAGTGTTTGTTTGGTGAAATAAGAACAGTTAACTTACAATAAATTCATGCAATTGCTTTTGGAGAGTTTTCAGGTACTATTTATTGTTACAATGCAGCAACCTCTACCCACAGATTCTGTTTTTTTTCTTCTTTTGGAACAATAAACTACTCACAGCTTACCTATTAGAAAACAGTCCAAGCATTAGGATCTCATTAGTAACGCCTGCAATGAACTCCAGGTATTTCAGCTCTTCTTCCCTGCAGGATCATTAAAACATAAGCAAGCTTCTGTCAGTCAATTTAAGTAACCATTCTTACTGCAGTACAATGCATTCATTTTTGGCTGTAACCTCCAATTATCTCTGCGTTTAAAGGATAAACATGAAGGCAGAAATATACTACCACAAGAAAGGCATGACAGATATTATTCCATGGTACAATACTAAAAGTCATATAGTGTGGGTTGGGTTGCAAGGTTCATGCTTAATGTAGAACTATCAGTGTTTGCTGAAATAAGGGTGAACAACAACTCTTCTGATGAAATGTGCTGCAGAATAAACACAGACTCTACATAGAATTTACAGACATGCCAGTGCCAAAATAGCCAGTATCAGACTATCTCTCAGTGTTAATGCTAAGTCCAAGGGATGCACTAAATTCTGTTTTGTGTGGCTCCACTGGCAAACTTATCTGTGACTGCCTGTCTCAGAAATAAATCTGCTATTTATGTACCATCTGAGGTATTGGTATTTACAGACTTTTGACTCTTTTCTCCAACTTTCTCAGCACCCCCTAGACGTTTTTCTTTCTTTTATTAGCCTTAAATGATGCTGACCTTATCAGAGACTCATGTAGGGAGCCATCTCAGCCACATGGCAAAAAGGAAGGCACCCTCATTGCAGTATTTTCATAAGTACAGACATACACACCTAATCCATCCACATGAAAAAGACCTGGAGACTGCTTACTGAAATTGAAAGCATTTCAATGAACACTGTAAATCATAAATGAAATATTTTTATGCAATAGCACCATAGTGTTAAGAGTGTTAAGTGCCAAGACTGAAAATGTTTTTTTCCCCATAAGGACTACTTCAGCAAACACATTAAAGCTATGATGTTCTGATCCTTTTGGAATTTGCTACAGCTGCTGATTTTCATCTGACATCTGGTGGTAGCAGGCTATGCTAGTTGCTAAACTCTCCCTGCCTGGAGGTGTAAATGCACCTGTCAGTGCCAATGACATTCCCTTAATGAAAGTATAATTAAGGCTGACATGAGAGATGCAGAAAATACACTGTTATGCAGGGGGTTTATGGAATATGCATCCCAGCATTATTCTTCAATGTGTCCTTCCATTCCAGTGTTGGGACTGCACTGCTGAGAGGAGGTACTGGCAAAAAGCATATACTAACTGCCCGTATTACAATTTCCTCATCTAGATTCTGGTCAGTTGCCTAACTGGCTAAAGTCCCACAACCTAACCATGCTGAAAATATGACTTTGTCATGAAGGGTGCATGGCTTAAGAATTGTCCACAGTTAATTCTGAAATAGCCAGTGTTTAACTAAAACTGTGACTTGAAAGCATATATGCATATATTACAAGCCAGCAGAGACACACACGAATACAGCAGACATTATACTCACTCTCTTTGGATTTTATCCACACTGGCAGACTTCATTAGATTAGAAGGTGTCCTGTTAGAAAAATATACTGAACAGTTAAAGTAATCAGAACATTTATCAGATTCATTAATTGTCTTCCAATGTTTTAAAATAATGCTTAATTTGTCCAGTGATTCACATTATGGGATCAGCTGTCAGGCATGCTATACATAAATTAACAAAAACTCAAGAACTATGTAATTTCTTTAGGCCAAATGTTAAGCTGTTTTATGCACTCAAGTAACATGTTACTGTACAGTAGCCATAAGACATGATGCTGAACTTCAAAATAAACACTCCAGCTTAACTTTTAAAAACAGCCCAGATAAATTTTCATTAATTCAGTCTCTGGTACCTACTTTATCCATTTTGGAATCATGGGGAGCCACAATTTATACCAGCACAAAAAGCAGAGAATTAATCCAGGACAAGATTCCAGTCTATCACAGGATGTGTGCATGCACACGGCATGCATACCTATGTACCTATGAATAATCTCGAAGATCACCAGTTCACAAATGCTATTTCTTTGGGACAAGGGTGAAAAACAGGAGCACCTGGCAGAAATCCATAAAGATACAGGAGGTCATACAGATTCTGCAGAGTAGTAATTCCAGCCGGGAAATGAAATGCAGAACTAAGCTCTGCCTCTGTGAGGAAGAAATGATAATCTGTCACTGTGCCAACTTTGCAGGTAGTTTGTTAATGTAGTATCTTAAGCCACATGAAAATATTTCCTTCAAAACTAAAATCAACAGGACACACAGGGAGTGATGTTTCATTTTACCTCACTGCACTCCAGGATTTCGCACAGAAACTACATTTTAACAAAGATAAACACAATTGTGGTGAAAAATAATCTGGGGGAAGGGGCTAGGGCTCCTCCATACCTGCTAGTTAATGCAATTAAAGCTGAACTAACCGCATGCTTTAAGGAAAAAAAAAACTCTTAAGCAGGTAGCAATACCAGAGTGAAACAGTTCTTTTCCACAAAACACTTCTTTTGCTAGATTTAATACAGTGTCTTCAGCTTCAGTAAAATACTTGCTGTACTCCTATCAACTTCTGAAAGGCCATAAATGATAAGCATGCCTACTGAGTTTTTGAGACAGTGAAACTGACGCTGGAAAAATGGCATTACACAGCCAACACTGAAAATGCCAATAGGCATTAGAGTATCTGACATCACCCATGACAGACTGTCATATGCTTTCATTTTTAGCTATATACTTCCTTGTACCTTTTGTTCTTACTGGAAAACAGAGCCACTTTGTCAAGTAACAGTAGTACTGATATCCAATAACACTTAAAATTATTTCATAGGTAAGTACTAGGCAAGTTGCCCCTGGAGGCCATCTTAAGCCTAGCCAATTTCTATTTTTGTGCTCAAAATAACCTATCCCATTTGGTTATAGATTGGCTTTACCTATCCCATGGTCAATAATTATATATTACCCCTAGTAAGAATAACTGGGATAATGCCACAGATAATTTGAGTGGAACCATGCATTGGCTAAAGCATTTATGAGCTCCCTCTGTGCATTAGTAATACAGGGGGCAGTCTGGGTTACATTTTCTATTTCCCAGTCATAAATCTAAGTTGTGCTTGAAAATGGACAGGTATAACCTTTGTTTTATGTGGATGGGGAGTCTGTTCTACAGCAGCAATATCCTGTGTGAAATATACCTGTCCCACCAAACTGTTCTGTTGATGTTGCAGAAGAGATTTATCTCCCTAGACCTCTAAGGTAGTAGTAAGACAGAATGCTTGCATTAAAAAAAAAACAGGTCAGAAGACATTTGAGGAACTCATTCTCTACTTCAGCAGTCACTCATCACAGGATTCTGGAGTCTATCTGAGACTGCTGTTATTACAGCTATTCGTGGGCCTGAATGTAAGTGGGTCTCATATATATATATATATATATATATATATATATATATATATATATATATACGTATATGTATGCGTTTGTGCGTGTTTGTGTGTTTTTATATATATATATATATATATATATATATATATATATATATACACACACATACACACACACACACACACACACACATATGTGGGTGTAAGTAATTATGCATGAGTGTATGTCATTTTATTGAATCACAGTTCATTCAAAAAACACATTTGGTAGAATTACATTTCACAGAAAACTTCATATATAGATCAAAGATACTTCCCAGTCAGCACGGTGTACCAAAGGTCTATCCTTGGTCCCCTTCCTCTAACATTTTCCCCAAGACTCACTATACTTTCACTCAACAGGCCACCCTAATACAATACGCAGAGGATTCTACTCAATTGCACATTTGAGAACATGATACACCTCCAAAAAGTTACTCAGGAAAATTTAACAGCCACTGACTCGCAACTCATGCTTAACCCAAAAAAGAACTACTACTACTTTTTTCCCCAAAATCCCTCTCACATGAAAAAATAAAATTTAAAGTCCTTTCTTGATAATACAACCACTGAAATCACTGCTCATAGCAAACTATTAGGAGTGATAATGGATTATAATCATACATTTGACCTGCATATACAAAATTGTATAAGAAAAACTTATCAAAAACTAGGGATGCTTTACGGAGCCAAAAAACGTTCTCAATAAAGCAACTAAACCTTCACTTGCTATTACTTATCTCCTCCCCGCTCTTCTTTATGGTGCAAGTGTTTCCATCCTTACCTATCTCCAGGTTTCACAAAAATTAAAACTTGCAACACTATAACAAAGTTGCTAAATTTGCAACACATACCCCTTTCAGAACCCATCACTGTATAGCAACGAAAAGCCTAAATTGGTTAGAACTGCAGCATCAACTAACATATACACAACTTCTTCCCACCTATAAAATTATCCAGCATTCATCTGCCTGTCCAACACTAAAAAACATTCTACACAACTATGTTCCGAGGCGGTCATTGCAATCCAGTGACGAAAAACTTTTGTCTGTCTACAAACTTAGATCTGTTGGGCACTATCTGTTCTCTTACAAGGTTGCTAAGGCCTGGAACTCCTTACCTGTATCCATCAGGTCTACACCCTCCTATCTTTCAAACATACTCTGAAAGACTTCCTAGATAAAAATCTGTCTCTGTTCTTGCTCAAATCCAGGATAAACTATGTCCTTAAATGTGAACAGCTATCTTTGTATTCCTTATACTTTCTCACACTCCCTTCTTCACTTACTTCCTTACTGCTGTCTAATTCTCTTCCTGACTTTCTCTCTAAATATACCATAAGCCTGTTTTCTCTCACTTCTTATTGTACTTCTTATTTGTATTACAGTAATGTACCTTTGATTGTTATATACCTTGTACTGATTTTTAATGAGTGATTTTATATTTTGTCTAATTTGCTATAATTATTTACACTGCAGATGTTTTGTTGTATTTTTGAAAATTGTAAAATTACTGTTCTTAAAATGTTTGGTAATAATTTGGAGCTTTTCTCCCCGGGCCTCTACTGAAAATGGGTTTCTACAAAGTCAGACTTTTGCAGTAATCAAATATCAATAAATAAATACATACATACCTTAACAAAAGGTTTGATGCAGAGAGAAGCAAGCTATCCTGCCCCCATATCCTCTTACCTCATTAATTCCTACAAGAATATAGTTGTCAGGACAGTAGAGTTCCTGTATATCCTGTAAGAGTATACTAGTCTTTACAGGAGTCTTCCTGTACTCTTGAAATTAGTATACTTGTTACTGTCTTCATAGTCTAATTTCTCAAGTCCTGGTAAATGTACAGACATCAGACTAAGGCATCTACAAGCTGACATGATTTGCTAAGCTTCTCAGAAAAATGGTCAGCATGGAATACCTAGAGCTGGAGTTATTAAAGAATAGTTCATTTCCATGTTTACACTACTAATAAAAAAGCAAATGACCTTAAAACATGGTAGGCAATATGAAGACATTCTGAGATCTAAATGCTCAATAAAAAATTACATTAACACACGGTAGGTAATGTGAAGACATTCTGAAATGCAAACACTCCTTTGGTAAAGTAATTATGACTATTATCTATATTTTAGTAACTACATTCATTTCATAAAAGCTGTGTGACCTACAGGTGAACAAATGGTGCCATCTGATGCAAACCATTAAGGCACAAAATGTCACTATTAGTACTTGCCATTCAACACACATGGTTTAGTAGATTAATGTTGTATTAAAATATTGTGAAATTATTATCTGCATAATAATTTCATAGAATTGTCAATATTACAGAGCAGCAGTATGCTATCCCCTCTTGTTATAAACCATTGGAAAGCTATTGAACAGATGAACAATTCCTTCACTGACATTTTGTATCTATATTGCATACTTACAGAAATATAATCTTTTGAGGGCCATAGCACAGCATTTTTGACAAATAAAATACAGTGTTTCTTTCAATAATCTGCAATGTAAATCAGCATCTCCAAAAAGAACTTTGATACTAACACCAGTGTACAGCTCGTTGTTTGCAAAAAAAGATGTATTTTACATTTTTGTAACTCACACCATTTATCAGATATTATACATCCAATGAAGTGTTTTCAGCAGAGGAGTTTGGGAAAAGCTGTCAGGAAGCAAGTGATTTCCTGGCTTCAACTACCCCTCCATTAACTGGGAAAACTACTCATGTACCAATACGCTTGCCCAACATTTCCTGGAATTCATTAATTCCAATGCCCTGGACCAGCTCGTTCTTACCCCCACTAGAGGTGGCAACATCCTTGACCTGGTCATTAATAACTTTTAGTTATGTACTCACCATAACTTCAGATGTTTGGGATCCATCTCGCCTACATTCTGTACTGATGGGTTCGGAGCCGATCCTCGGCTCCGACTCGGCACGCTTATGCTATAGAGCGAAGCCTCTTATTGGCTGAGCTATGTTTATCCCAGGATGCACCACCACTAATCCCCCAGATCTTGTTTGTCCGCATTCATGCACACATGCACAACTCGTTTATATAACATTGTTAGATGTTTCAAGATGAAACAACAGGATTCGGACCTTCTGATATCCTCTGATCTCCAAGGATGGGGGAAGGAGGGTGGGTTATTAGGAATGTAGGCGAGATGGATCCCAAACATCTGAAGTTATGGTGAGTACATAACTAAAAGATGTTATGTGATCCTATCTCGCCTACATTCTGTACTGATGGGACAGCGTCCCTAGCACCTAAATCCCGGGGGGCTCATTGGAAAACACTCCTGAGCACTGTGGAACCAAATGAAGCTCGTCCTCTAGATGCCACATCTAATTTGTAGTGGGAAATGAAGGTATGCGGGGAAGACCATGTAGCCGCAGCACAAATGTCACTAATAGAAAGCTTAGAATGAAATGCTATCGAAGTAGCCATAGCCCTTGTAGAATGAGCCTTGACAGAGGTGGTAAGCTCTTTGTTAGAATAAAAATAAGCTTGAGTAATACAGTCCCTGATCCATTTGGCAATAGTGACCTTTGTGACAGCTTTGCCCAATTTGTTATCTGCAAAGGATACAAACAACTGATCTGTTTTCTTTGTTTGTTTGGTCCTGTCTAAATAAAAACGTAACTGTCTGTGGAGATCTAGTGTGTGGAATATGAACTCCGCTTTGTTAGAGTATTTTGGGAAAAAAACTGGAAGCTCTAACGATTGTTGTAAGCAGAAACTAGAACAAATTTTAGGGACAAAGGAAAGATTTGGCCTGAGGGATACTCTATCTTTGTGAAAAACCAAGTACGGGGGTTTTACAGACAAAGCTTGAAGCTCTGAAACTCTTCTGGCAGAAGTAATCGCCACCAGAAAGGCTGTCTTCCATGAAAGGAACTTTATATCACATGTAGCTGCCGGTTCAAAGGGGTAAGAAGTCAAGGCGCGTAACACTATATCGAGATCCCATGGAGGTGCAGGATGAGAAATCGGAGGTCTTAATAGAGCAGCACCTTTCAAGAAGGTCTTACACAATCTGTTGCTCATTAAAGGTGGGTCCATGGATTCATGAAAATTAGAGATTGCTGCCAATTGTACCCTGATGGTAGAAACTGAAGAGCCTTGATTGAAAAGAGAAGTCAAAAACTTTAGTACCTCTGCTACGGGAATAGAAATGGGGTCCAGGCCCTGGAGTTGAGCCCAAATAGCAAATCTTTTCCATTTGCTAGAATACAGTTTCTTAGTAGTCGACTTATGGGCCGAAGATAATATGTGTACAACATCTGGATCCAATGTATGACTCCTGACTATTGTCAGAAGAGGAGGAGCCAAGCCGTCAATTTTAAGGTGTGTAGGGACTGGTGGAATAGTCCCGACTGGTGAACAAGTAGGTCTGGGATCTGATCCAGGAACCATGGACCTACCAGAGCATGTCTCCGAAGATAGGGGAACCACACTTGACGAGGCCAGTAAGGAGCAATTAAGATCATTTTGCTCCCCAAGAGAGATGCCTTTTGAATCACTCTGGGAAGGAGAGGAACTGGAGGGAAGGCATAAAGCAAGCCGGTGGGCCAAGGATGGACTAATGCATCCATGGGGCTCTTCCCCGGAGCCGGGGTTAGAGAGAAGAACTCTTTGCACTTTGCATTCAGAGGAGTCGCGAAGAGATCGCAACACAGAACTCCCCATTCGCTGAAAATCTGACTTGCAACTGTCATATTCAGAGACCATTTGTGAGGAGAGAGAATGGTCCTGCTCAATCTGTCGGCTATCACATTGGACTTACCCGGTATGTGAGTAGCCACTAGGAAGCGTTTGGTGGAGACTGCTCATTCCCAAACCCTCATGGCCTCTCTGCAAAGAGGATAGGATCTGGTCCCTCCCTGTTTGTTCAGATACCAAACAACTGACATGTTGTCTGAGTGAACGGCAATCACGCCTTGAGGGAGATAATCGTGGAGGGCTTGAAGGGACAGAAGTACTGCTCTCCTTTCCAAGATGTTGATATGAAGCAAAATCTCTTCCGGATGCCATTTGCCTTGGACTGACCTGCCCAGGGAATGCCCCCCCCCCCCCATCTGGGAGGCGTCCGTGGTCAAAGTGGCCGGAGGAGGTAGAACAAAGGGTCGTCCCTGATCCAAGTTGGAGGGCACTAGCCACCAGCGAAGGTCCCGTCTGCAAGATTCCGTGATCCATACAAGGTGGTTGAGGGGGAGTTCCTGAAAGGACCACTGAGCTGAGAGGAGCCACTGGAGAATCCTCATGTGCAACCTTGCCAAGGGGACTAGTAGAACCGTGGCGGACATGGATCCCAATAGCTGCAGGACCATTCTGGCTGGGGCTTTGGACCTGGGAAGTAAGGCTCGGATTTGATTTTGTATGGTTTGAATTCTGTCTGTAGGTAGATAGACCCGCATTTGGTTTGAGTCTATCCCTACCCCCATGAATCTTATTTGTTGAGATGGCCGCAACACAGACTTTGGCCAATTGAAGGTGATTCCAAGGGAATTGCCCAGTGATATAGTGTCTTGTAGGCTCCGCAGAAGTAGATGCTTGGAGGTGGCAGTTAGAAGCCAGTCGTCTAGATACGGAAACACCTGGAATCATAGACTTCTCAGGTGAGCAGTCACTACTGCCAAGCACTTGGTGAACACCCTGGGGGCTGTGGTGAGACCAAAAGGCAGCGCACGGAACTGAAAATGACTGCCTCCTAGGCTGAAGCGCAGATGTCTCCTGGACGCTTGATGTACCATGATATGATAATACGCGTCCTTGAGATCTATGGAGCACATCCAAACACCTTTCTCCAGCAATGGGAGAATGGTTTGTAGAGTGACCATTCGGAACTTGGACTTTCTGACTGAACGGTTTAGGATGCTGAGGTCCAAAATGGGCCTCAAGTCCCCGGTCTTTTTTGGCACCAAAAAGAATCTTGAGTAAGTCCCTAATCCGATCTGGTCTGCGGGGACCAGTTGGATGACTCCTTTTTGCAGCAGCTTTGAAATTTGTGAGGCTGCGGTATCCCGTTGACTGGGTGGCGGGTCCGGGATTTTTTTGGACTGAGGGGGGCGGTGAGAGAATGGGATGGAGTAACCTCCGGTGATAATCCGAAGCACCCATCGGTCCTGAGTGATCCCTTCCCAGGCCTTCAGGTGCTTCGAGAAACGACCCCCGACTGGCTCCGGAGCAGCACAGCCGGGCAATCCCTCAGGGACTATGAAAAGCTGAAGAGCCACGAAAGGACTCGTGGTCTCCAGTGTTGCGAGGGCCTCTGCCGCCTCTGGGACGGCGTCTTCTGGATGAATTTCCCCTTCCTCTGCCTCTGGAGGGGGAACCTTCCTGCTGAGAGGTGTAAGGCTTCTGAGATCTACGGAACCACATTTTCCCTCCTCTTTTAGCCTTGGGATAAGGCCGAAAGGGAGTGGAAAATCATGCCCCTACGGCAATCAGAGTCTTACCTTCCTGGTCACAGCGGGTTAGTGTGTCTTTTACCTTGGGTCCAAACAGGGAGGACCCATCAAAGGGGGCGTCGGCAAATGAAGACTTAAAGGCCTCCGCGAAATGACACAGGCGGAGCCAGGCTTGTCTCCGTAGAGCAATGCCTGTACCCGACACTCTACTCGCCCCTTCGGCCGCATACGAAATGAGCCTCATGGACGAGTTCGAAATGGACGACATTGTAGCCAGCTGAGAGCCCACCGTCTGGGCCAGCTTCTCAGGCAGGTTACCCAAGAGGGTATCGGATAGCTCCTTAATCAGATCCCTCTGAAATCTCGTAAAGTGCGTCAGGTAGTTCAAGGACCTCAATGTAAAGGCCACTGAACTAAGGGTGCGCTTTCCGTACCGATCCATGCTCCTAGACTCCTTTTTAGGAGGATGGACGGACGTAGAAGCCTCTGCTACATCTTGCTGGGTAGCAGATGCCACCACCAAAGCAACTACAGCCACACCTTTAGTAAGGAACTCTCTATTCGGGGGCGCCGAGAGAAATTGTTCGGACGAGCGGGCACCGGTTCCACAGAGTCTGGGTGTTCCCACGCCCTTCAACAGATCAAATCCAAGAGCTCGTCGAAGGGTGGAGACACCCAGGAGGCGGAGGGCTGAGCCCCAAAGGCCTTCAGGAACACCGACTCATCAGCAGAGGGAGGTTTGGACTGCCAGCCGCCTCGTTGTTTTAGGGCTTCCAGGATGTCTGCAAAGGAGACATCATCCGAGGACGACTTGGGGGACCCTTCTGCATCATCGAGATCAGTGTCAGATGTCAGAGACTCATCAGGGGAGTCAACGTGCTTCCTCTTGCACGATCTCTTCCTGGGAGGTTTTTCCGAAGAGGCTTCAGAAGGACCTCCAGGAGGGGGAGAAACCCCAGCGGGGGTAACCTGAGGCCCAGGGGCTCCGCTGTCTAAGGACAGGGGGACTGCCAACGACCCAGTCTCCAAATGTAGGGAAGGAGCCGGGGAAACTGTGGAGGTAGCCAAGGAAGATTTGGCTAAAGCACTCCTCATAGCCCTGAAGGCAGGACCACCAGAATCCTGGGAGGGTCCCACCTCCGTGGCCATGACAGTGGACGGTACTCCCGCCGCCGACGCACCAAGAGGGAGACTTGGGACCAAAAGCATCAATCCCGAAGCCTCCCCCCCCAGGGCCGAAGGAAGAAGTCCGTGTACTGAACTCCGACCCAAGAGCCGGAGTTGGAGCAAGGGTCGAGCCCGACCCTGACACCTCCACAGGTTCCACCAGTACCAGCTCCAACGGTGCCGAAGCTGTTGGAGGAGGAATCACAGTAGGGGAGTGGACCATCGGCTCCGAAGCCAAATGGGCGGGAGCCGAAACCAGCTTTTGGAACACCGGAGACTGGAAGAGTCGAAGGAACACCCTGTCGATGTCCGAATCAGACATCTTGGATGATCTCGAGGATACCGATCGGGCCCGAACCGATTTCTCCATCGGCTCCAAAGGGCTCGGGGACCGGCTCCGAAACGACTCAACAATTATCGGCTCCGAGGAAGGTTTCAAGGAAATTTCCCTCGGTGCCGATAAGGACTTCGGCTCCGAGGGGGAAGAGTCTGAGCCGATAACCCTTATCGGCTCCAATATCAGTGGAGCCGATGAGGGTGACCCGCCTCTCGATGCCCCAGACCTCGGCTCCGAAACCAGAGGGGTCGAGGCTGGAGGCATCGAGGCAGACCATTCCGACCTCGGCTCCGAAGTCCGTGGAGCCGATGGAGAAGTCTGCTTAGTTTTTTTAGCGGTCGGTTCCGACTGACTGGTCGGAGCCGACGCTTTCCTCTTTTTAGAAGGAGACGGAGAGGAAGATAAAGCCTCCTCGAAGGAAGGCTTGATTAATCCTTGAGGATTAATTTGTTATTCCTCTCCTGGAGGACTCTAGAAGAGAACGCATGGCATACACTACATGTCTCTTGCAGATGTTTAGCACCTAGGCAATAGACGCACAAGGAGTGGTCGTCCGTTATGCACATTTTAAAGCCACACCTCATGCATTTCTTAAACCCGGAGGGTTTGTGTTCTTTCGACATAACCAAGCCAAAACACAGTTAACCACAACTAGAAAAATGGTTTGACACACAAGAAAAAATATATCACTAGTTTAGTGTTAAATTTTTAAACTAAAGCCTTTTTTTTTTTTTTTTTTTAAACAAGACAAACTGTCCAAAGAAAAAAGAGATAAAGAGATAGAGAGGGTCAAGACCCTCTAACTTAAATGGGTACTTGACCCACACACAACCACTAAGGTAGTAGAAACCACAGGGGAAGGCCCCTCTAACTTAAACGGGAACCTTCCCTGACAGGAAATAACACGAAAACTAAAATTACCAAAAACACTCGTATACAAAAAATAGCCGTTAAAACAGCTTTTGGGTTTAAATGAAGCAAAATACTGACAGAAAAAGCCTAAATAAATAGTACTTAGCCCAGCCAAGTTGAGACCACGTCTAAGCTCTGTAAGCGGCAAACGAGATCTGGGGGATTAGTGGTGGTGCATCCTGGGATAAACATAGCTCAGCCAATAAGAGGCCTCGCTCTATAGCATAAGCGTGCCGAGTCGGAGCCGAGGATCAGCTCCGAACCCATCAGTACAGAATGTAGGCGAGATAGGATCACATAACATCATGCTGCTCTACACCAATAGTCAACTTCTCCCTGGCTAGATCCAACCACAAACTAATCACCTTGGAAATCCACCCCCACCCCCCCCACAAAGGTAACCACCATGAAAAACTTCTCCAAAGCTAACTTTGGGCTCCTAAAAACAGAGGTGGCTAACTTCAAGGCACCCAAGCAAATGGAGAATAGTTGCATGACTGCCAAACCATACACTAATGCACTGTATGAACATGTACACAAATGCATGGATCTTGCCATAACCAATAGAATCAAGATGCTCTCCTCCAAAAAAAGGAAGCCAATCTGGTAGTCCCCTGCTATAAACAAACTCTACAACAGAAGGAGGAAACTGATGCCGAATAAGGTGAAGTTCCAAGACTGGAAAAACTCCCTTATCCACCTCAACAAAAAGTTGAGATCCCTCATCAAATCTTGTAAAGCTAGCTATAAAAACAGAATTGCAGCAGATCGTAAAGACAACCACAATGCCTTCTATAGTTATGTAAAGAGTCTCCATGACAATACCCAGATTTGCTCTGCACTACTGCACAATGGTACAGCCTGTACCGAGCCAACAGATATTGCCAATGTACTGGTCGACAGATTCAGTGCCAACTTTACCCCCCCAAAGGACCAGTCACAATACCAGTAGATTGCCAGGCACCCAGTATTACTGCTGCACAAGTTAAAACAGCATGGTCCAAGGCCAAGAATACAGCTTCTAAGGAACCTGACAATATCCCTGGCTGTGTTCTACATGAACTACAGAATGAACTGGCACCTCACCTGTGTGCCCTTTTCAATCACAGCCTCGCCTCAGGCTTTGTCCCTACTGAATGGCGCACTGCTACAGTCATCCTATTCCACAAAGGAGGAGCAAGTACAGACCCTGGGAACTATCTCCCCATTAGCCTGACAAGTCTGATATGCAAAGCTATGGAACGCATCATCATGGACCTAATAAACAAGGATATAGGGAATCTTCAAACTCTGGATCCCACACAGTTTGGTTTTGTGAAGGGTAGGTCATGCCTGCTCAACTTGGTCAACTTCTTTGAGTCAGTCACCAGAGCTGTGAATGAAGGCAAGGTGGTTCATACAGCCTACTTTGATCTGGCCAAGGCCTTTGATACCATTCCCCACTCAGGAATCGTAGAAAAACTCACTAAGCTAGGTATCAACCCCTATATCACTAGGTGGGTTGCAAACTGGCTCACAGGTAGAACCCACAGTGTGAAAGTAGCTGACTCCAAGTCAGACTGCTGACCAGTCACGAGTGGAGTTCCACAGAGTTCGGTCCTGGGTCCTCTCCTGTTTGCTATCTACTTCTCTGAGATCCAGGCCAACACGAAGGGACTCTGGTTGACAAAGTTCACAGAGGATTGCAAGTTGGGAGCTATTATTAACTCCCCAAGTGATGTTGACATCCTACAGAAAGGCCTCATTAAGACCAACGACTGTTGTCAGAACCATGGCCTTAAGCTCAATGCCAAAAAATGTGCCATCATCCCCTTTGGGAAAAACCCAGTTCCCATGAATTACCACATCGATGGTAGTCCACTGAACACAGAAGGCGTTATAAGAGATCTGGGAACACAGGATGACAGCAACCTCTCTTTTGACCACCGTACTGTCACTGTGGTCAGAAAGTCCTTCTATGTGGCACATCTCATTACTGAGGGTTTTTTATCCAGGAAGAAAGAGGTCATTGTCTCCCTCTACTCTTCCCTCATTAGGCCAGTCATTGAGTACAATGCCCCATTTGGCATGTACCTTTCTAAACACCTGCAACAAATGGAGAGGCCACAAAAAACCTCACAAAGAGGATCCTAGGCCTTAAACATTTGTCTTATATGGACAGACTCAAAAACCTCCAACTATTCTCTGTCTCATATCATCTACTTAGAGGCGATCTCTGCTTGACTTACAAAGTCATGTCTGACCCAGCTCTGTTAGAAATGCTACATCTAAAGAAATCCCAATCCTTCTGCACCACACACTCCAGAGACCTCAACCTCATTACCACAATCAATAAAACATGCTGGAGGGACAGATTCATAACCCAGAGACTGCCCATGCTATGGAATAGACTTCCAATACATGTCAAGTAGAGCACCACACTGGCCCTCTTCAAGAGAAATCGATGAGTGGATGGGAAATAGAAAATTCACCCCAGGGATCATTCCAGTGGCTTTACTCGACAGAGGCACTGGGAACTGAGGTCGGGTGGCAAGATGCCAGGTTAATCCTATGGGCTAGGCTTGTAAAGGCTCCAGGGCCATTAGCCTAGTACACACCTATGAACCTATAAGATCTCAGTTAGCAAAGGTGTTAACAGGCTTACTGCTATTCAGGATTAAATGAGTTACTTAAATGACAACTACACCCTAAATGCAACACTTCCTATCCTTAGTGTGTGTATTTCCATTCCTACTTTCACATTAAAAAAAAGCATAACTTAACAGTTTCTTTGACTCTGTGGCATTTCTATCCTAGTTCGATTTTGCAGTGAGTACCATGCTGAGGCTGAAAGAAAATGGAAGCTGTGCATTAACCATAACACTGTACACTTTTCACTCTAGTTAGTCCAATATAACTAATGGGCTTCAAGCAGCATGTTGCATCCATTTCAGCCATCTACTAGTGCTCCTTGGCTCAAGCTCCTTCATGAAAATAAAAAAACAATTCCCCTGTATTCTGTCTTCCCTCAGATCACGTTTGCTGGCTAACAGCAAAAAGATCAGAGGACCATACCTTTTTATTATTTTTTTGTCAAACACATTTACTGAATTATTACCACTTGTGACAGGCAAATTTACATTCATAAAAAGTAATCAAACTATATTAACACTTCACATATATTACTATATATCATATAACCTAAGATATATTACGTAAATTATTCAATGCCTGCCTTTTTTTTAAACAAGAAACATCTTTATTAAACCATCACTTACTACATAGGCAATTGTACATTTATATAAATGTATACAAACCACAGACGCAATCCTAGTTGCAAACATTTTACATCACAAACCATCCTGACACACTCTCAGCTGCAAACCTTACACTTCACTTATAACGTATCCACTTTTTCTCACTCAAACATTACATAGCTCATTTAAGTCCTTTTGCCTTTTAATCCTCATTCCTCACTTGCATGTATTGTTCCCACAATTCCCATTTTTTCTTATGTAGTTTGCTCCTAGCCCTTTCTAAAGATCTCATTTCCAGTTGTTTTATCTCTGTTCCTACATTCACTACCTGAACTATAATTGGTTTAGATTCTGATTTTCACTTTCTAGTAATTGATTTTTTGGCAGCCATAATTATTAGACACAGTAAGGCCTTACCATGTCTAGGCAATTCTGATTCTGTATCATAGCTCAGAAAAATCATCTCCCTTGTCAGACTAATCTGCCCACCCAGCATCTCCAACAGTACATCCTCCAGGGAATGCTTAAAATCCGCCAACTCACTGCACTCTCAGAAAGCACACCTCCAACATTTGCTGTCTGCCTGAGGAAAAATTCTCTGGAGTCTACTTGGGGTATAAAAGTAAGCTATGTAAACATTTCCAGGCAAAAATTACAAACCTTCTAGATTTTGTTACATATTTGGGAAACATACATATATCCTCACATTGTTTTTTTTTCTTTGTGAATGGCATATCCAATCTCTCTTCCCAATCCCTTCTAACCTCCTCTGATTGATTCTTATAGTTATCATGCAGTATTTTATATGATGTACTAAATATTCCTTTTTCAATGGCAGCTTCTGTTCTAGATTCTAGTAAAAACTATACCAGTGCTGGTCTTTCATTTAGAACTCTTCTATTTCTCTTTGCCTATACTTTGATATCAATCCCTAATAGGAAAGACAATCTCTAACCTGCAGAACAAATACATTCTTGGCCTCTTCCCATTTTATCATCTGTCCCTCCCTAGCTATTTGCTCCCAATACCTCAGTTCCTTTGCCAGTTTTCTCCAATAAATTCCAGCCCTCTCTTGCCTATTGCCTGTATCCCGAATTTCAGTCATCCCTATTGTCAGAATCTCCTTTCTCCATTCCCGTGTTGGTTTAGTCCTTGTAATACTTTCTGTTACTTTATGGATATATTATTCTGTATGATTACTGTTATTCTCCTTAAAGGCTTGCATCCAAAATCCCAGTCTCCTTGTTTCTTGAGCTTCCCCCGGTTTCATCATCATCCCTTTCCACTTTGAATTATAGTTTTCTGATTCTGCTATGTATAAGTGTCTTAACTGTGTAGCTCTGCAAAATTCCTTTAAATTGGGTAATCCCAATCTGCTCTGTTCTACTGGAAGAATTAGCTTATCCCACTTGACTTTTGCTGTCTTCCCCTCCCAGATAAAGTCCTTCAGCTCTTTATTAATTGCTACCCACAACTTCTTCTCTGTTTGAAAAATGCCTGACCTGTGTATAAGACTAAAGGGACTAAAAACATTTTAACTTCTTGTATCTTACTATCCATATCCATATAACAAAGCTTCCATTTTATCAGTTTTTGTATAATGTTTTGTTTTGTCTTTTCCCACATATCCTTAGCTGCCAGACTAGAATAATTTTAATCATACTCCTAAATACTTAATTTTATCATGTCTCCATAAATATGGGCAGTCCTGAACCAGCTACCAGTTCATGTGTAGGTATATAATTTACCGCTATCGCCTTTGTTTTAGCTTCATTAATTTTGTATCCCAAAAAGATCTGAAACTGTCTCAAAATGTTTCACAACACTTTAATGTATTTTTCTGGTTTTGTCAGGTATAAAATAATATCATCTGCAAATAAAGCCAGCTTTTCTTGATTACCACAGCAATTATATCCTTGAATTTCCAAGTTTCTTATTTTCTTTGCTAATTGCTCCAAATATAATGCAAATGATAAAGGGGAAAGAGGACACCACTGCTTGGTTCCTCTGCTCAAGCAGAAATATCAGAGGACCCCACACACTTTAATTTTCACCTCCAATCCCTCATATATCCTCATAATCAACCTTATCATTTTTTCAGGAAATGCAAATACTTCCATTGCCTTGCTCATAAAGACCCAACTTACTCTGTCAAATGCTTTCTCTGCATCAACACTCACCAACAACAATGGTATTTTCTTACACTATGTTTCCCTCTGTATCATCAATGTTCTGTTAATGTTGTCAAATGTTTGCCTGCTCTCCACAAAACCACACTGATCCATATATATCAGTTTTGGCATTACTTTGACATTATTTTAGCCATTATGAGCATGAACACTTTATAATCATGGTTTAGGATTGAAATGGGCCTGTATGAAGCTGGATCCGATGAATCTTTACCCTCTTTAGGTATTACAGCTACCACTGCTTTCTTCCAGGATGGGGATACTTCTTCTTCTGTTAACATACTGTTAAACAAAACCTTCCAGATCTTTATTATTTTTTTTCCTCCTAACTTCCAAACTTCCACAGCAATACTGTGTCTGCCTGGGGAATTTCCTGTAGATTGGTTATACATCACAATTTTTATCTCATCTCTTCCTATCCTAACCGTTAATAATTGAGCCTCATCTACCTCTAACTTTGGCATTTTTAATTCTTCCATAAACATTTCCATTTGTATCTTTTCTTGATTTTCATATTTATCTGCTTTATAGAGACTCATACAGAATTTCCGAAATATTTCTGATACCTCTACAGGATGTCTTTTTACCTTCCTTGTTAGAGGTTCCCTAAGTATGGCGAAATCCCTTTCTACTTTCTGTTGCCTGAGTTGTTGTGCTAAAAGATTTTGTGCTCTATTGTTCTTATCCAAAAACAGTTGCATAACAGCAATCTTTCTAGGCTTGTGCATATTATCGAGGTAAGGGATTTCTGCCTAGCATTCTGCAGTTGATCCTCTTCTTGTTCTGTGAGATTCCCCCTATTCTGCAATACTTTAACATTTGTCAGTCCCTCTAAATAATTCTTGTTACTTCTTAACCATAGCTCCCTTTCTTTTATATCCACCCTATTTTAAACCACCTTAATTTTATCCTGCTCCCAAGCTATATATTCAGAAGAAATTTCTATCCTCTCTGACAGCTCCTGAATAATCTCCACTACCCATTCAGAGGACCATACCTTCTTGAACTAAATAGGAAAGGGTAGTAGGTAGTTTCAGGCTGGTCTACCAGGTCTTTAGGAAAAAAAACATTCATGGGGGGGGGGCGATATTTCATATTGGACAGACTAGGATGAAAAGGATCTGGCATGAAGTTAAATACATAACTTCCAGATCCTGTTGGTTGGTAATGGTTAAGGTGTTTACCTCGCAGCCAGAAAGTGCAGGGTTTGGATTCTCACATTTGAAGGGAAAAGTACAGTTTTGTACCTACCATAAATGTAGATGTTCGAGTGCTAATACAGCTGCAGTCATAACAGATGGGTTCTCCTGCCGTCAGGCGGGTCCTCGGTCGGCCGAATTCCAAAGTCTAGGTCTGGCGTCGGTTGTCGTCACTTCTTCCCTGCCGTCAGTGCAACAGGGGTATAAAGGAACCAGCCGACGCCATTTTCTTCAGTTTTTCTTGCCCCAGATGTCAGGTGCCCCCAGAAGGAAGGCAATACATAAATTTGTGTGATAATGCAGTGCAATATAATCAAAATACAGTAGTTGCAAGCAAATACATCATAAATGAAAACCCCAATCAGGTTGTATGAGGATGTGTTAGCCTATAGGCCTGTTCCAAGAGGGGAAGGAGGGAGGGAAACCTGGACTGCAGCTGTATTAGCACTCGAACATCTACATTTATGGTAGGTACAAAACTGTACTATGTTCATTGTGCATACAGCTGCAGTCATAACAGATGGGTAGAATCCCAAAGCTATGAAAGGGGTGGTAGGCACTACGTGGAACTAGGAGGAGCCAAAATGCCCTGCAAGACTGCAGTGGCAAAGCCTGCTCTAGATTTGGAGTATAATGGTAGGTTGTAGTGCTTGGAGAAGGTATGCACAGAACTCCAAGTGGCTGCTTCCAAAATATCCTTGGTAGGAACTCCTCTGAGGAAGGCTGCAGAGGTGGCTGTGGCCCTGGTGGAATGAGTTCTAATGTCTGTAGGAACAGTTTGCCATGAAAGGAATAGCAAAAGTGTATGCAGTAGGCTATCCATTTTGAGATTGTCTGTTTGGAAATTGGCTTCCCTTGAGCTCCTACCGCATAGGCCACAAAGAGCTGTTCTGATTTTCTGAAAGGCTTTGTTCTGTCCAAATAATAACGCAGTTGTCTGTGGATGTCCAAGGAATGTAGTAATCTCTCCCCTTTGTTTTGAGGATTAGGATAAAAAGTAGGTAAATGTATGCCCTGATTTAAAGCTACCCTGGATACCACTTTAGGCATAAAGGACGGGTTGGTTCGTAAGGAAACTCTGTCCTGATGGAAGATGATAAAAGGCTGGACAGCCATGAGAGCCTGTGGTTCTGAAACTCTACGAGCTGAGGTGATAGCCAGAAGGAAAGCTGTTTTCCAGGACAAATATTGCAAATCTGATGAGGCAGCTGGCTCAAAGGGAGGCATGGTCAGTTTTTCCAGAATGAAATCAAGATCCCAAGCAGGTATTGGTTGTTTCCTTGGAGACCTTAAATTCTTAGCCCCTCTGAGGAACTGTCTTAAGAGAGGGTGAGAGAATAAAGGTGGATCAGTGTTGTATTCTGCAGAAATGGCTGAGGCATGGATTTTGATGGAGGAGAAAGAAAGTCCACTGCTTAGCAGTTCAGCCAGATATTGTAGTATTTGAGGTAAATTCAGTTTTCCAGGATCCTGGCCCTTTTTCTCATTCCAGACACAAAAACGTTTCCATTTTGCGGAGTAAGATTTTCTAGTTGATGGCCTTCTGGCCTCCAAAATGATATCCTGCACCTCCTTGGAGAGTAGGGCCTGTTGTGATGCTAAGGAATCTTCCATGCAGCTAGATTGAGTGTTTTTAGCTGGCTGTGAAGAGTTTTGAAATTGTGCTGAGTCAGAAGAAGAGGCATTAGAGGCAGGGTCCATGGTAGGGAATGCGTCAGGCTCCTCGGGAGTGGGTACCAGTGTTGCCTTGGCCAGTCCGGAGCAATGAGGATCATCTTTGGTCTGTCTACTTTGGTCTTTAATAGAACTTTGGGCAGCAGAGGAAGAGGAGGGAAGGCATAAACTATCATTGATGTCCAACTGAAAGAAAGAGCGTCCACTCTCCAGGCCTTTGGATGGAAGATCCTTGAGCAGAATTTTGTCAATTGATGATTCTTGTGGGAGGCAAAGAGATCTATGTCTGGCCTTCCCCATTCTTGGATTATTTCTGTAAAAACTTTTGGATGCAATTTCCATTTGTGTGGATCTGTCATATTCCTGGTTAGGTTGTCTGCCAGCGTGTTTTCCTTGCCTGGCAAGTACTGTGCTTGTAGTTCCATTTGTAAGTCCATGGCCATGTTCCAAAGTGACATGGCCAGTCTGCATAGGGGGTAATAATGTGTTCCTCCCTGTTTGTTTATGTACCACATAACTGTGGTGTTGTCCGTTCTTATCAATAGTTGACCTGGTTGTAGAAAGTCCTTGAAAGCTATAATAGCATTTATTACTGCTAGCATTTCTTTTTGATTGATGTGAAGGTGCTTTTCTTTTTGGGACCATTTGCCCTGAATGCACTGGTCTGTCATGTGCGCCCCCCAGACGTAGTCCGAGGCGTCTGTTGTGATGACTTGATTTGCTTGAGGCTTGCTGAATGGAAGACCTGTGTTTGTTTGACATGCTTGAGCCAACCACAGAAATTCCTTTTGTAGACATGAAATTAGTGGTATTATTGTTTCCAAACTGTGGCTGTGTTGAGACCATATGTTTTTCAGGTACCATTGTAGTTTCCTCATATGCAGCTTTGCACATGGGATTAGTAAGATGCAACATGCCATGAATCCCAGAGCCTGCAGGATTTTCCTTGCAGTTAGCCTGGTGCAATTTGCTAGTGTTCTGAAGTATTGAATTAGTTGCCCCTGTTTCTCTGGCATGAGGTAGGCCATCTGGGTGTGTGTGTCCAAACTGGCACCCAGGAAAATTATCTTCCGAGAGGGTATTAGCATTGATTTCTTTTTGTTGACTGTGTATCCCAGAGAGTTCAATAACATTATTACATAAGCCAGATGTTTCAGAAGAATGTGCTTGCTGTCCGCTTGGATCAGGCAGTCATCCAAATAGGGGTATATTTGTATCCCTTGAAGTCTGCAGTAGGCAATTACTGATGCCAGGCATTTCGTGAATACTCTGGGCACAGTAGATAAGCCAAAGGGCAATGCAGAGAATTGATAATGGGTTGAACCTGCAAGAAATCTGAGGTACCTTCTGCAATTTTGTCTGATTGGGACATGCAGGTATGCCTCCTTGAGGTCCAATGTTACCAGCCAAGACTCCTTGCCCAGCATGGGAAGAAGCTGCTGTAGAGTGAGCATCTTGAATTTTGGTACGAGTAGAAATGTATTTAGGATGGATAGATCCAAAATAGGTCTCCAATTTTTTCCCTTCCTTGGCACCAGAAATAGCCTGGAATAAAAACCTTGACCTTGTTCGTGCGTAGGTACCTCTTGAATAGCTTTCATGTTTATGAGGTCTGAAATTTGCCTTTGTGCCTCTGCCCTTTGATTGTGTGGCAGGTTTGGCATGCCTCTCATTTTTGGAAGGGTGTGAAAATGGAACTTGTAGCCTCTGTTTATAATGTCCAGGATCCATTTGTCCTTTGTGACAACATGCCAATTTTTTGAGAATAATGCCAGCTTTCCTCCTAAGGGGGCTGCCATTTGAGACCTGGTTGGCATGCAAAGGGGAAAGTCATTGGGTTTGCTTTCTGAAAGATTGCGAGTTGTCCTCACCACCTCTTTGTGTAGGAGCTTGCCATTGTCTGCCTCTATACGATCCTTGGGATTGTCCTCTGCCCCTCGGGCGCCTGTATCTGCCTCTTTGGGGTCTGTCTGTGGCAGGAAAGGACCAGTTTTTGGAAGGCCAAATTCTACTAAAACGTGGGGGTTGAACCTGTAGAAATTCTTTCACAGTTTGCATTGATTTAGCCTTTTCCTCCATTTTCCTTAATACTTCTCCTCAGCATTAGCACCAAATAGTACATCCTTTTGAAGAGGGGCGTCTAGTAATTTAGCTTTGACATGATCAGGCAAGGCTTGTTCCTTGAGCCAGGCATGCCTACGTATGACTGATCCTGTAACAGCATCTCTACATGAGGCCTCTAGAGCATCAAAACCACATTGTAAGGTATGCTTACCCACTTTTTCTGCACTATGCATCAAATACTGCAACTCCTTCAAGTCTGGTTGTTCAGGTTGTGACATTTTACTTTTCAATTGTGATAACAAAAACTGTTGATATTTTAGCATATGAAACTGACAGTTTAAGGCCCTCATGGATAAGGTAGCCGAGGTATATACCTTTTTTCCCCACCTTTCTAAGGATCTGGAATTTCTCTCGGAAGGCAATGGATTTTTGGCAATGGAGGCCTTAACTCCCTTGGGGCCCTGTGAGATGGTTTCTGGGTCAGCAGCATGGCTTTTGTATAGAAATTGGTGTGAATCAGGAACCCTGTAGTACCTGTCAGGCTTAACTGGAGCTGGAGGTAGAGAGTCCGGGTTAAGGCAGGCCTCCGAGTAAACATCATCTAGGATGTCCAAGACAGGAGGTATAGCCAGAGGCCTGTGCTGGGGTAACAAGAGAAATTCCCTGAGCCTTTTCTTGGAATCTGAATAATCCTGGCCTTCCCAGTGGAAGTGTTCCCTTAAGGTATGCAAAGTTTCCCCAAATGAGTATTCCTCAGGGGGGATACAGAAGGGATGGACTCCTCCACATCAGAGTCTTCAAAAGGGGAGTAAGAATGTTCCTGATCATCAGAGTGCTCTGAAATAATGGAGCCCTGATCAGAGGAGGGGGAATCTTCCTCCACTCTGGGCCTTTTGTCCGGTGGGGGCTGAGAACCTCTGATTAGAGTAATTAAATCCTCAGCCATTTTACGCATCTGTTTCTTAGGCATTGGGGCCTGGAGATGGGCCCTGTGTAGCTGGTCTCTTAGAGTGCATGGTAGCTTTAGACTTTGTGAAAGCCTTGATGGAGAAAGAAGAGGAAGGTCTGAAGACACCTTGAGTGGAGGAGGACCTGTCCACATTCTGAGTTTCAACGCCAAGAGTGGCTTCGGTATCTGTAGTCGGGGTGTGGGCCGAGGAGCCTGTGACCTCGGGCACAGGAGACACCGTCAAAGATGTGTCATCAGTAATCAGGGGCTGCGTAGGCGCCTTGCTGAGAACCGGACCACGTGTAATCGGCTTTGGCGTGGTGTCGGTAGAGGCCGCGGACCTCGTGTGTCGGTCCTTGTCTTTGCATTTTTTAGACAAAACCGGAGTTGGAGTATCTGACGACATAGTATAGTTAAATGCTTTCCCAAAACAATGCTGGGCAAACTCTGCCCGATGCTTAATAGTGCATTTGTTGAATGTAGCACAAAAGCGACAGACCGAGACATCGTGGTCTGGGCCTAAACAAGGTATACAGAGGGAATGGAAATCCTTATGCGGTATTTGCTTCCCACAAGAAATACAATTATTAACTTTGTCTGACATCGGTCTAAGGCAAGAAAAGTTTCCCCAACGGGGTACTTAGCTTTTAAGAAGACTTCAGTTTCCAAATTTTCGTAATCTCAGGAGCTGGCCGACCGGCACTTGCGAACTGCTTCTGCTTCGGGCACCGCGCGGCAAGAAAGACTGAAGAAAATGGTGTCAGCTGGTTCCTTTATACCCCTGTCGCACTGACGTCAGGGAAGAAGCGACGACAACCGATGCCGGACCTAGACTTTGGAATTCGGCCGACCGAGGACCCGCCTGACGGCAGGAGAACCCATCTGTTATGACTGCAGCTGTATGCACGATGAACATCTGGCTAGGCTTAAAATGGCCTGCAAAGCCAGCTAGCTTAGTACTTGCCTATCAACTATCAAGTCTGTCCAATCTGACAAATGGTACAGAATCCCAAGATACTGGAATTCCAGGGTGACAGCATAACAAGATACATCAGAGAACAGTAGCTCCAAAGGAGGACCTGTATCTGGAAATATTATACGACTTGTAATGCTTGGCAAAGGTATGCAATGTAGATCATTTTGCTGCTGCACAAATTTCATCTAGAAAACCAGTTTTGAAAATGCCTAAATGGCTGCAATAACTGAGAAAGAGCATGTATAATGTGTGCATGGTTTAGCTGGTAAAAATTAATTTTTCAAAGAGTATGCAATAAAAATGTATTTGTATGGATAGGATATGTAGTCTGAAAGCCATCTAGACAGCATTATGTTGAAACATTCCAATCTAGCTTGTTGTGGGTGAATGCTATGAACTGAGGATCTTTCCTTATTGTTTTAGTTCTGTGAAGATAAAGAATGAGCCATCTGTGCATGCCTGCTGAGTGCAGAGCATACTCTTCTCTACTGGAGTGATTAAGAAATAAGACAGATTAAATGAACAGGTTGATTTTGATTTGTTTACAAATCTATTTTGAGAAAAAAAAGGTGGATATATTCCAAGAAATGCTCTGCCTTTGTGAAAAAAAGGCAGACATGGAGGAGTAGAAAACAGAGCTTGTAATTCTGAAATCCTCTTAGCTGACATGATAGCTACCAAAAACACAAATTATGTACTTACCAGAACATCAAATTTCTCTGGTCTCTGTCAGGACACAAACTGCAGGACTGGCACGCCTTTGACATCCTCTAATGATGACAAGGAACTCTTCACTACTTGAGCTCTCCCTACGTATGCTCCTGCTGCCTTCTCCAAGTCAAGAATGCCAACATTAATCAAAGTGATATATGGAAAGAGACAGCCAAGAAAGGAAACGACTATGGTCCCGCACAGATCAGTGATAAATGACAAGAGGGCAGATTTTTCTGTGTCAGGACAGAGAACAGAAAAGTTACTTATCATACCAGAACATTAGATTTAAGTATTTTTAACTCCTGTCTGGACACTGGAACTGCAGGCCAGATTCCCCCAGCTAACCAGAGTGGCTGAACTCAGTAAACCTCTGACAATAGTCACTCCAGAGGATGTCCTTGTTCTAGAAATAAAATCAAAACTGTAATATTTAGCAAACGTATGCAGGGAAAACCAAGTAGCTGCTGCAGTTATTGCAGTGAGTGGAAGCCAGGTTATGAATAAAGGTCATGGAGGTAAGTTAAGTCCTAACCGCATGTGCTTTTGGTAGGAGAGAAAGTTCTCTGCCCACTGAACTGTAACAAAATTAAATACACTCCAAAATTCATTTTGCAAGTGTAACCTTGATAATGTTTTGACCAAGCCTAGGGTCCAAAAAGCTAGAAAAGCTCATCTTTGCTGGAGCCCTTTGTGCTGTCCAAGAAAAACTGGAGTCTGTGAAGTCAAACAATGCAACTGATATTTTCCTTCATTAGTGTACTTAGAAAAAATAACACTGGTAAGTGAATATTTTGATTTAAATTAGTCTGATTAGTTGCTCTGGGCAAAAAGGAATGTTTTGTCTTAACAGATGCATGGCCTTCGTGAAAAATGATGTAGGGGTATTAAGAAGAAATGCCCTGAAGCTCAGAAATTCTTGCAGATGTAACAGCTACTAAAAAAGCAGTTTTCCACAATAAGATAAGCTGAACCAGACAGTTTGAAAAGAGGTCTGGTCATATACTCAAGCATAAAGTTAACAAACCAAGCTGGAGCTGGTCAGGCTAATGGAGGTCTGGAATTAAAGATCCAATTTGATGAAGGCCTTATAAGAATGGTGTGTGGCTGGTGAATAATTTAGAAACCCCCTGTGAAAGCATGAAATTGCTTGCAAGTGAAGCTTAATTGAGAAATAGCTACCGCCTTTCTTGTATAAGTCTGTTAGAAATGCTGACATCTTTTCCAAGGGTACAGAAACGGGTAGAATAAGTTTATCAGAAGCCCACTACAACAATGTCTTCCTTTTACCCTTATAAATCTTTCTGGTTGATATTCTGCAAAGCCATAATCAGTTCAACAACATCTGGAGGGAACTGAAGGTTCCTGGCCATTACTGGAACTGAAGAAACCAATCATTTAAATGAAGGAACGGAACGTCTGGATGAGGTTGTTTGGACTGGTGATGAGTGGAACTCCATGGGAGGAGATTGGGTTTCTCCTTCAAGTGTGACCATATCTAGGGGAACCAAGTCTGTCAGGGCCAGAAGGGTGTTAAGAGAATGAGTTGAGCCTTGCAAGCTTTTGCTTTCTGTAATGGTCTTTGTTATCAGGGAAAGGAGTAGGAGAACTGGGGGCCAGTCAAAAGTGAGTGCTTACTTCAAGGGGAGCTATGCTGATGATGGGAGGGCATTTGGTGATGAGTGGCAAAACAAGAAGGTCACAGTGAGGTCTCCCTCCACTTCTGGAATATATTGTGTACTACTTTGTTATTGACGGACCATTTGTAGGGTAACAGAATCTGCCTACTCAATTTGTCTATAATCAAGTTGGCAGAACCTGACATGTGCCTTATAGTCAGAAAGCACTGCATGATCAGGCACATTCAAATACTTTCATTGCTTCTTTGTACAAGGGTCAAGATCATGTTCAAGTACCACACAACTGCCATACTGTCCAAAAATATGGCAGTTGTAGCTTGAGAAAGCTCATCCTGAAATGCTAGGAGGACTGCCTTCATTTTGAGTAAATGTAGGGAGACCTCCTCTGAAGTTTACATCCCTTGTATTGACTTGCCAGACCCTGGATCTGTTTGCATCTGAGATCCCCAACCTGGAGCTGCATCCACCCCCACTGAAATTGATGCTAGTGGTATCGAGGAGGGATGCCTCTTTACTGATGACCTGGAGGGCTTCAAGATGGAGACAAGTGATGATGCATTGAAGCCAGAAGATTCAAAACACCAAGAAAAACAACAAATTAGTTGGCATAGAGGACTCTGTTGAAAGACAACATCAAGCAGTCACCTCAGAGATTCAGTTGATGAAGACCATGGCTTCAAGTGAATTAGATATCACAGTGGTGAAGGTATCTGTCAGTACCAAACACAAGCTTCACCTTATGTCTTGGTTGCAAAACCACTCTTGCCACAACAGTGACTGGTGAAGAATCAAGTAGTTGTTACTGTGGGCCAAAAAACTCTCCATACTAGAAAGTGAGAGAAATTAATATCCATGTCAATCTATGCCTTCAGGAAAGCCCTCATTGTTCTGTCTCAACTGACATATATAGCACTCCTAAAAGACTTGGCAGAGCAAAGGTAGGAAGTAGATGGAGAGCGAGATGTCAGGAAGCAGATCAGTTCCTTTTAACAGGGCTGCCCACTTCAAGATTTTCTTGAGAGCTTGTCAAGAATCAGGATAGGCTCTGAAGTGGTGGGAAATAAAGACTTGTGTGCCAACTCCCGACTCAGGACTTTCAGAGCCAAAGATCTTCTGGCATCTTCCAGTTTCCTCTTCTTTGTGTTTGCCCAACTTCTCAGAAGTTGAAGCTAAGGCATCAGGAAGTAAAAGCTCCTTAAGGATCAGCTTATTTTGCCTGTCTGCTAAGGATCACAGTGCAAAGGCCTTCCATGCAGTACAATTTGTTGAAGGTGATCTGGCCCCAGGCACACCAGACAGAGACTGTGGCTGCCCTAATGTAGGATCTTGTGGTCACACTTGCTACATTTCTTAAAGCTCTTGCCCATGGCAATTAACTATGAAGAGCAGCAACAACAATAATAACAAGTACAGCAGTAACAGCTATCAAAACACTTAAAGTAATCACACAGAATACAGCTGCAAAGCAACAGAAAACCGGTAAAAGACCATACGTAAAGGACATGATAAGCTAATTAGAAAGTACAGTTGTGCAAGAACTTACTGTAACAGTAGATGTCTGACTGGATCATTGTTGCAGCATTCACTACCTAAACTGCCTATAGGTATCCTGTCAAGGATACCTTACATCTGACCAGCATTCTAAAGTTTGGGCTTCTCTCTCTCTCTCTCTCACCTGGTGTATATCTGATCTATGTCAAGCACAAGAATGTGAAGTGGTACATAAAGGATATATATGCATGAAAATCCTCAGGACTTTCTTGTCCCAGACAGAAGCAAAAAGAGTCATGATAAACTGATGACCAATACAGGAAGAAATTTAAAAAGGAACCAACCTCAGCCAGAAAAAGAAAGATGTGTATGTCTTGACTTGCAAAGCCATGTGTGCCCCAGATCTGTTAGAAATGCTACATCTAAAGAAATCCCAATCCAACTGCACCACAAGCTCCAGAGACCTCAACCTCATTATCACAATCAACAAAACATGCTGGAGGGACAGGTTCATAACCCAGAGCCTGCCCATGCTATGGAATAGACTTCCCATACATGTCAAGCAGAGCACCTCACTGGCCCTCTTCAAGAGAAATCTTGATGAGTGGATGGGAAATAGAAAAGTCACCCCGAGGATCACTCCAGTGGCTTTACTCGACAGAGGCACTGGGAACTAAGGTCAGGTGGCAGGATGCCAGGTTAATCCTATATATATATATATATATATATATATATATATATATATATATATGTGTGTGTGTATGTATATATATATATATATATATATATATATATATATATATATATACATACACACACACACACACACACACACACACACACACACACACACACACACACACACACATATTTATTTATTTATAAAGCACACACAAACACACACATTTATCATCATCATCAACCCTCTTTTTCCCATTTTCTACATGGGGTCTGGGTTTCGTGTCAAGTGTTGCTCTCTCTTTCTGTTCAGTGCCACTCTCCTGCCTTCTTCAACACTCATGCTTCACTGTCGCTGGTCTTCTCTCACACAATCCAGTAACCTCACTACTGGATATTCTTGTTTCCTCTTCCCTTCTTCTTGCCTACCCCAAATCATTTTCATCAGATTGTCTTCTGCATTTCTATACATGTGCGCAAATCACCGTAATGTATTCTCTTTGACCTTCTCTGCAATTGGAACTACTTTGGCTTCTGCTCTGATGCCCTCATTTCTAAATTTGTCCCACAGTGTGCATCTTACCAGCAGTCGTAGGCACTTCATCTCCATCATCTGTAGCTTCCTAAACTGTTCTACCTTTACTGCCCCAGTTTCTGCACCACACAGTGATAGTGGCTGCACCACTGTTTTGTGCATCTTACTTTTCATCTTCTTTGGCATTCTTCTGTCATTACCACACCTGACACTGTGCCAGTTGGCTGCAGCCCCTCTGATTCTAGCTTTGACCTCCTCATTCAGACTTCACTTTTCCACAATTGCCCCTCTCAGGTACTTAAAGCTGTTAACCTGTTCCACTGTTTTCCCTATTTTCTCAATTATCAGCTTCTTCTTGTTTTCCCCATTTGCTGCTATTACAGCAGTCTTATCTTCAACTATTCAAAGGGAACTTTATTGTCATTTATGACCCCACATGTGTAGCCTAAACCAAATTCCATGCATCAGCTCTTTCTTGAGATTAAATACAGAAAGTAAAACAACACATACAAGTAAAAGAATGACACAACTAACATATACAGTCCTCCCCCCAGTACCTGTACAAAAGAGCAGAAAAAATAATTTCAGTACTTAAATAAGAAGTATACCCTCCCCTAAGTTATAATAATTGCCCCATTTAAATAAAAGACATGTTACATATTGCACCTTGCCTAAGTTGTCTGTCTAATATTGCACTTGATAGGGATAATATAAATAAATATTGCACTTACTTGGAATTTGTGAGGTATAAGTTATACAATAGACTATATATGTTTGTGAAAGAAAGAACTGACTTAGTTAATGTCCAGTTCTCTGGGACGTATGCCGGAGTTCAGAATTCTGATCACTCTCGGGTAGAAACTGTTGTTGAATGTGGTAGTCCTGCAGTGGATGCTGCGATATTTTCTGCCCAATGCCAGGTGCTTGAACAGTCCATGTGCTGGATGCGTGGTGTCTTGTAATATTTTGGTGGCCCTTCTGATGCTTCTTGCAGAGTAAACTTATTGTAATAATGGAAGACTGGTACCCATTAATTTCTCTGCAACCCTCACCACTCTATGTAGCGCCTTCTTTTCTTTAGTTGTACAACTACCAAACCACACTGTGAAGTTGCTGGTGAGGATACTCTCAATAGCACCTCTTTAGATGGTGGAGAGGATATGAGGTGGAAGAGCTTAGCTTTCTTCAGCTTTCTCAAAAACTGAAGGTGTTGGTGCACTTTCTGTGTAACTCAACCACAAAAGATCCTCTGATATGTGCACACCAATGAAGTTTATATACTTAACCCTCTCTACTCTCTCAGCAGTGATCATGGGCGCTGGGTGGTTTGTTTTTTCTCCTGAAGTCGATAATAATCTTTTGTCTTGCTTACATTCAGGTCAAGGTTGTTCCCCTCACACCAGCTGATCAGAGATGCCATCTCCTCTCTGTATGTTTTTTCATCCTCCTTTGTGATGAGCCCACAACTGTGGTATCATCAGCAAACCTGATGATATGGTTAGACTTGTGTTTTGCACAGCAGTTGCGGATCAAGATGGTGAATAACGTTGGACCAAGAAAACATCCCTGTGGAACTCTGGTGTTAATCTTGATGCACTTTGGATGTGTTCTTACCTGAACTTACTCTCTGTGGCCTCTCATAGGTTCATAGATTAGTACTAGGCTAACTGCCCTTGTAGGCCATTTTATACCTAGCCAATTACCTCATGTCAGAATCAAACCATGTACCTTGTGTTTGTAAGGTAAACACCTTAATCAGGAAGTCCAAGATCCAATTACAGAGATGTTTACTGATCCCTACATATGCCAGTTTTTTTTTTATCAGCTGCATTGGTACCACTGTATTAAATGCTGAATTGAAATTTGTGAACAACATCCTCACATGGTTGTCATTGCCCTCAAGATATTCAAGAGAGCTGTGTAGCACTAATGAAATGGCATCAGCTGTGGATCTGTTGGCTCTGTAAGCAAACTGCATTTGGTCAAAATCAGAAGGTAGGCTCAATGACAAATGCCTTTTGACAAGCTGCTCAAAACATTTCATAACAGTGGATGTCAGAGCAACTGGCCTGTAGTCATTAAGGCTGGAGAGGGAGGTTTTCTTAGGCAAAGGAATGATGTTTGTTTCCTTGTATCATGAAGGTACTTTTGCCATGTACTCAGTTTACATCATGAGTACACCTGTACTCAGTTTCATCCCGTCTGCCTTCAGTTTTGCATTCCATTCCACTATCCTTTGTGAAGTTTTTACTCAGAGTCTGCTTGTATTGTCACATTGTCTGCATACAGCAACATCATCCCTAATGACCTGTTTACGAATGTAATCAGCACCAGTGTGAACAGCAGTGGACTCGCAGCTGAAAACTGATGCACATCCACTCCCACTGGGAACCCCTCCGTGAGACCGAACACTGTCTGTACTTGAGTTATTGGGTCCTTATACATAGCTTACACTAATTCTACTAATGTTTCTGGGAGTTTTTTATCAGTACAAGACTGCCCAAGTCAGCTTTTTTGGGACCTTGTCATATGCTTTCTCCACGTCTAGGAATGCACAGTTGGACTCCTTCCTCATCTTTAGTTTCTTCTCAGCTATCAGTCTCACTGCAAACATTGGGTCAGTTGTGCTGCATCCTGATCTGAATTTGAAATGCTCATCTCCCATCTTACTTTCTACTATTCTGGTATTCGTTTATTGATCCCCCCTCTCCAGAACTTTCATGCAATGTGACAGGAGGTTGATACCTCTGTACAGTTACGAATATCACCTTTGTTCTTAAACACTGGCACTAGTATGCTTATTCTTCATAATAATATGGGTGCACTGAATTTTGCTGAAACTCTCTTTGGTTGTCATCTGTTTAACTGACAAAATTTGTTCAACAGGTGTGCAAAATCCCACAATTACAGGGGTTTTGGGAGTATGCCCTTTCCCTGATATTGTATGATCTCAGAGTTGTAGTCTATTTAACTAGCTGGGGTTGTGGGGGCTGCATGGGTGGCTTGCTTTCCAGCAAAAACATTTTTTGCTGCTTTTTTAATCTGAATTTTCCATGCACAAAGGCTATTGCTTGTTGCATATGTAGTAGTATATCGTGCAAGTTGTCAGCATTTTGTGGTTGATGTCTGGGTGTTTTGCTCAAATCCCGTGCAGCCATACACAAAATATAAACAAGGCAGGAGGAAGAATGTTCATACTGCAATAGTGATCCATCTGGACGTTTATTGTTATAGTAAGTTCTTACACAACTGTTCTTTGACTTTCACTGATGGCTGTTACTGCATTCACCACCAATGTGAAGATTCCCAAAGCATAAAGAATTAGAAGTTGAAAAAAATTGGAAACAGAGTCAGGAATTTTCTGAAGAATATGTTTGGAAAAAATAGTTTTAGATATACAAAAAAAAAAAAAATCAACTCTTCTAATGCTTAGTAAAGGTGTGGGTGGATGACAGGGTAGCTGCTTCTAAAATAGATCTAGGATCCAAACCTTTGAAAAATGTCACTGGGGATGCAACTGCTCCTGAGCTAAAAACCCATTTCCCACTTTAGAAATAAATAAAAGAAACAACCATTGAAATCCATTTATAAATGGTTTGCTTGAAGACTGGACTACCCAGATTCTTATCCTGAGAGAAAACAAATAGCAGCTCAGTTTTTCCTGCTAGATTTTTTATTGTCAAGATAGAACCTAAGTGGTTTATAGACATCTAAAGAATGTAAAATTCGTTCCCCTTTTTTCAAAGATTGGCGAAGAAAGAAGGAAAGTATATTTACTGGTTAAGAGAAATTTCATTGACAGTCTTAGGCATGAAAAAGTTCTTAGTCTTGAAATACACTAACATTATGAAGAAACAGGAAAGATGGAGATGTCAAAAAAACTTAAGTGTGAGACCTTTTTAGCTGATCTAAGAACTACTAGTAGAATGGTCTTCCAAGCACAGAATTTCAGGAAAGAAGCAGGTTTAAAGGGAGGAAGAGTAAGCTTCTCCAATACATAAGATCCCAAAATGTGTGGGGGGAAATTTCTTTGGGTAGCCTGATATGTTGGATGCCTTTTAAAAATTGATTAACCTCAAAATGTGTGGATTTAAAAGCAAACAGGTGGATATAGCTGATAAGTGTGCCTTAAAAGAAGATTATACAGGGCCTGAATTGAGCAACTCTCACAAATATGAACGAATATTATGGATACCAATATCGCAGTGGTCCTTAACCGAGCACTTTATATAAATATAGAAATCAGTGCATATATATTGTTAAAAGTATAAGAATAATAAATGCAATGTTAAATAACTAAAGTATAAATAAATAACATATATGCACCCAATATGGGGGCATAGAAACAACCTAGGGATGTGGTTTCATTAATACCAGGCGACACTGAGGCATTATGCCTTATTTGCCAAGTCAGATCCTTAAATTCTAAAAATAATTCCAAGTACCCTTTAAATGATTTCTATATTTATTTTAATGTATTTATTTAACATATATCAAATTAATTATATGTATAATTATATACTTATATATTTACATTTAACACACATTTAAATGTGCATGCACATTCTCTTCATTAACATCAATTCATATAGGTATACTGAAAATAGCATGCAACATTTAATTAATATTTTATTCAATAATGTACAATGATTGAAGTGAATGTGTTTATTTTATCTGCATTTCTTTTAAAACACAGTTGAAGTTGGTTTTCTACTGGTGGGTTTATACTATTTAAACACCAGTTTTTCATCACTCCTCTAACACTGATGAAGTCTTTGACATATAACTAGACGAAAGTGCTCAGTTCTTATGTATTCTTCTGTACATTTATTTTATTTGTTTTTATCAACGCTTCGATTTAAGTGTTTGGTTACAGTCTGTTTCTTTCTTTTTTGTTTTTGGTACTGTAGTGGTCTTGTTTTCTCTTATGGCACCAAACAGAAAATGTTTTCCATTTAGAAACTTAAGATTTCATTGTAGTAAGTTTTCTAGCCTCCTTTAACTATTTCACACCTTCTTACATTTAGGTTTCCAGCATGGTCAGCTTTCTCCTGAGCTAAAATTGTGAGACCGCAGTTTTCCAACTTGCCTGTAAACAAATCTGTAAATCAAAAAAACTAGAACAGTTACAAAAAAATAAAATATGAAAGTTTCTCAGCATACTCTACTCTTTGTTAATGGTGATATGATGCCAGCTAGACATCATGATAACTTTATATTGAACGAATACACAGAAAATATGGAAAATTAATTATAATTATGCAAATAAATATTAATATCTCTTTAACCATAGTGCATAGACCCCATCAGTGTGCTCATTTTTCTGGTAGGTCTCACTCCATTTCTGAGATAGCTGCATAGATATGAAAAGTATGTCTATGTTCATATTTAATTGGCAAGTAAATGTAAATATCAACAAAGGAGTGCTAGCTGAATATCATCAGTGTAAAGTTTTCTTAGGATTGTGTATTCTTTAATTTGATACCAATAAGTAATAAACACCTTCTTGTTTAAGTTAATAATTAGCATAGAACATATTATATATATATATATATATATATATATATATATATATATATATATATATATATATATATAGTCTTTATAATTGCTTGTAATTGATTTGTAGAGGTTTTCTCCACGGGCCTCTGCTGAAAATGGACATGTATCCAGTCAGACTCTCCCAGTCAACAAATGCAAAATAAATAATATTAATAATAAATAATACATAAATAATATTTCTAAAAAATAATCTACTGTACATTTTCTCTGTTACAGAGTATCCCACATATCTGAGGAAACATTCCTCACCTCTGTGGTGACCAGGTACGTAAATGCTGCTCTACAATGAGTCTGTGTAGAAATTTACAGAGATATTTACAGAAATATGATATTTATGCAGATATGCATGTGGTAACCATGTGAAATGTCGAAATCTGCTAGAGCAAGTCCTGAAATATGGAGAGTCAATGGCTGAAAAATGGACTTACACATATTAAATCCAAGATGTCACTTCTCAGAAAATTCCCTTTTCTCTGAGGAATGATGATCTTGGAGTTAATATATACAAGTTTGGGAGGTACAGGGGGGCTCCTCCACTCACCACGAATAGAAGTTTAAAGGAGAAAAGTGATTTTTGCCATTAGCTCTTTTCAAAGTTTTGGTCTTTTTTTTTTTCCCAGGCTCGTCGGCACTCTGCATTTTGAGCGCCAACATTTCTATAGGGAGCTGATATGCATATTGCATTACTAAACAAATATAAATATCTTCAGTTTGGTAGCAAGCATTACTGACAACTTTTGCAGCATTACATACTCTTTCATTTGACATCATGTTGTAAAATGTAATCACCTCCTTGTTCAAGTTAATACAATTCAGTTATGACACATGCATAATATTTCTGGATAACAACCTATATTTTCCCTTTTAAGGAGTGCCCCACTTGTCTGAGGAGCCATTCCTGAATTTTACATATTTCTGGAAAGCATTATTAGCAAAAGTTCAATAAGACAAACTGAGCAATTCTCAAACTGTTAGCACAAGAATCAGAAACAAAGCCAAACAATCAGGTACATGTTTTAAAGATTACCCTTATCTACTTAAAAACAGAGAAAATAGGTTTTGAAGAACAAGTGTGAAACTCAAATTTGTCATTTCAAACCATTTAGTTCACGAATCAGGGACTAATCCAAAACCTAATTAATGGGGAAACATGGTACAAAATGTATTATTCATACTTTGGTTGCTGTTATACGAGGTTCTGCACTGAAGTTCAATTTCTGAAAGATATGAAGTTTGAAACCAAAATGTCTCATTATTTATTAACTGAAATCAAAAAACTTTTACCACTAACAGACCAAACAAAATCCCAGAGAGCTGATGAGTATGCTGATATTTGGCGACTGTAGTTATCAACAGTTTCTGATATCCTCTCATTTTACAAGAGACTAAATTATGAGGCACAATTAGGAATGTTCTGTGAAATTAGAGAGCTGAAAGGAATGTGGTTATTTAGTTACTGTAATTTTTAAATCACATGAAAACCACTTGTGATGAACAGACCAAATATATTGGGCAAAATCAGGAACATTCTACAAAATCAGGGAGAGTTGAGAGCAAAATCAGGAACATTCTACAAAATCAGGGAGAGTTGAGAGCTATGATACAGATAACACACAAGTACTTTGTGCACAATGTCAACATCCACATTGCTGTTTCTCAGCTCTGTGATCTCTTCAAACCAAATACCACATTCTAACAGTCATACTAATTTCTTATGAATTTAAGTCCCAGGGAAACAGGCAGCCGATAAGTTTGTACTCCAACAGAATTCTGCTCTTTGCTGGCAATGCTAAAAGCTTCTGGCAGAATACATCAAGATGTCAGCATTTACATCTCATTAAAAATCAGAGGTGTGATTGGTTGTACAGTTGTGCCAAATGGAGATGGGAGGAAAGCGAACACCACAACACACACAATGCTACCAGCAGTATTATAAGGGTCATTTTTTTAATAATATGAGGAACATATCTACATAAAATGGAAACACTGATTTGGGATTTAACAACAAATGGGTATTTCACTGTAAGGTACTGCTGTCTGGGGATGCAGAGGAGTTTTAAGTTTTTCAAAAAAGACATTTGGGATAGTTTGCTAGGGTGTCTTATCACTAAGGACACATGGTCTTGAAAATTTCAGTGGAGATATGGTAGATAGAGGTACTCATCTTGGTTGTTGTATAGTGCTGTGGGTCCAAAGAACGTTTCCTGCCTAAGTGATAATTGGGCTGCAAGAAAATTAATTAGAAGTTATGTCCTTACCATAATGTTCCATGTGGAGTGTTCATCTCGCCTTTGTTCTTACACCTGGGTTCGGAGCCGATCCTCGGCTCCGTGTCAGCCGCTCTGCAAGCTCTGCATCGAGAAGAAGCTCGAGACCAACCTAACTCCCACAATCCCCCTCTGCCTTTACCTCAGATCTAGTTTGCAAGCAAACCAGAAGTCAGAGAGAAAAAACACATTCATGCCAAAAAACATAAGTGCAAGAACATCTATACATATATATATATATATATATATATATATACACATATATACACAACAACTGCGAAATGCAGAAGCAGGATAAACCAAACCAGGCACCAAACTGTACGTTCTTCCTGAGGGTGGGAGGGTGGGAATGTAAGAACAAAGGCGAGATGAACACTCCACATGGAACGTTATGGTAAGGACATAACTTCTAAATGTGAGAGTGTTCGATCTCGCCGTTTGTTCTTACACCTGGGTAGCGTCCCTAGCTCCATGTTCCTGAGGAACTCACGGGAGAACGTTCTTGAGCACAGTGTAACCAAAGGTTGCCCTGTCCCTAGAAACCCTGTCTACCTTGTAATGAGAAATGAAAGTATGTGGTTTAGACCAAGTGGCAGCTGCACAAATAGTGTCTAATGGTAAGCGAGCTGCATGAGCCAGGGATGTAGATACTGATCTTGTAGAATGCCCCTTGGGTTTGACAGGTAAAGTTTGTTCCGAAGTAGCATAAGCAAATATAATGCAATCAGTTAGCCATTTGGAAAGGGTTCGTTTAGTAACTGCTACACCTTTCCTGCTGTCTGCAAAGGCTACAAAAAGTTGATCTGATTTCCTGTGATCCTTTGTTCTATCCAGGTAAAATCTAAGTTGTCTATGAACATCCAATTTGTGTAACATATACTCCAACTTATTGGAGTGATTTTTGAAAAAGGTAGGGAGTTCAATGGATTGATTAATGTTATTAATAGAGCAAACTTTGGGGAGAAAGGATGGATTAGTGCGAAGAGATACTCTGTCAGAGTGAAAGATCAGATAAGGGTGTTTAATAGAAAGAGCCTGAAGCTCTGACACCCGCCTAGCGGATGTAATGGCCACCAAAAAGAGAGTCTTCCACGACAAATACTTCAATGGACAAGAGGAGGCTGGTTCAAACGGAGGTAACATCAATTTAGATAATAAAAGGTTCAGATTCCAAGGAGATGTAGGAGTTCTAACTGGTGGTCTAATATGGAAAGATCCTTTTAAAAAGGCCTTACAAAGTCTGTGAGCCATAATAGGGGCCCCACATTCTTCCACATGAAAGTTGGAAATGGCAGCCAATTGCACTCTTAAAGTGGCAGGGGAAGCTCCTTGGTGGAACAAATCGGTTAAAAACTCCAAGATCTTATTTAAAGGAGCTATAACAGGGTCCAAATGTTGTGTATTTGCCCAGAAAACAAAGCGCTTCCATTTACTAGTGTAGGTCTTTGTAGTGGAAGCTTTATGAGAAGCCACTAATATTTTCTGAACTGCAGGTGAAAGAAGATCAGACCTGGCTAAGTAGGGAAGCGGAGCAGCCAAGCTGCTAGTTGGAGTGACAGAAGCGAGGGGTGGGGAGCCCCTGATGAGTGGGTCAGTAGATCTGGCTCCGGGTCCAGGATCCAGGGCCCCTGAATGCGGTGTGCCAGAAGAAAGGGAAACCAGATTTGACGAGGCCAGAATGGGGCAATGAGGATAATCGTCCTTTGCAGGTTGTTGGCTTTCTGCAGAAACTTTGCAATCAGGGGAAAGGGAGGAAAAGCGTACAGGAGACCCGGGGGCCAATCGTAACCTGTGCGTCCCTGGGGACTTCCCCTGGAGGGGGTAATAGGGCAAAGTAGCTCCTGCATTTGACGTTCATTGGAGACGCAAAAAGATCGCAAGAAGGCTGGCCCCACTTGTGAAAAATCTTCTTCGCAACTGACTGTTTGAGGGACCACTCGTGAGGCAACAGGATTGCTCTGCTCAACCTGTCGGCTATGACGTTAAATGACCCCGGGATGTGCGTTGCAATCAGAAAGCGACCCGTGGACTCCGCCCATTGCCAGATTCTCATGGCCTCTCTGCATAGCTGATAAGACTTGGTTCCCCCTTGTTTGTTTATGTACCAGACCACGGACATGTTGTCCGTCTGAACTGCAATAGTCCCTAGAGGAAGAAGGGGAGCAAAGTGTTGCAACGCTAGAAACACTGCCCTCAACTCTAAAACATTGATGTGCAGATTGTACTCTAAATTGGTCCATTCGCCTTGGACTGTCTGTCCCTGAAAGATGCCCCCCCACACTATCAGGGAAGCGTCCGTGGTCACCGTAGCTGTCGGTGTGGGTAGCATAAATGGTCTTCCGCTGGAAAGGTTGCAAGTCCGGAGCCACCAGGCTAGGTGTGATTTGCATGTGTTTGTGATCAGAATTTCGTGTGTCAGAGGTAGCTGTTGGAATGACCATTGTGCAAACAGTAGCCATTGTAGCACTCTCATGTGCAGTCTTCCCAATGGTATCGCAATGAGAGAAGCTGCCATGAGACCCAAAACTTTCAGAACCAGTTTTGCTGGGGATTTTCTGGATGACAGAAGAAGAGATATGTGGCTTTGTAGTGAGGCTATCCTTTTTGGAGGAAGTCTTAGAATTAAATGATGCGTATCCAATTCTGCTCCTATGAATGAGATATGCTGTGATGGCTGTAGTGAAGATTTTTCGAAGTTTACGGAAATTCCGAGATGAACACAAAGCTGTAGTGTGTAATCCCTGGCCTGAATCAGTTGGCTGGGTGGTGGCAGAAAGGAGCCAGTCGTCCAGATACGGAAACACCTGGAATCCCAGGCGTCTCAGGTGAGACGCCACCACTGCCATGCATTTGGTGAAAACCCTGGGGGCTGAGGTCAGACCAAAGGGCAGGGCTCGAAACTGAAAATGGCTGGCTCCCAGCCGGAAGCAAGTGATCCCTGGATGCCCTGGCCATTTTGATGTGGTAGTATGCGTCCTTCAGATCTATTGAGCACATCCAGTCGTCCTTCTGTAAAAATGGAAGGATCGATTGAAGCGTGACCATTCGGAACTTTTCTTTCTTGACGAAGGTATTGAGGTTGCTTAGGTCCAGAATCGGCCTCCAGTCCCCTGTCTTCTTTGGAACTAAAAAGAACCTTGAGTAAGTTCTGAATCCTCTTTGGTCCGCTGGGACTAGTTGGATGACTCTTTTTTTCTAGCAGCTTTGAAATTTCTATAGCTGCAGGGTCTCGCAGATGGGGCGGCACATATGGGAGTCTTTTCTTTGGAATTGGGGGCAATAGAAAGGGTATTCTGTATCCTCTGGTAACAACGCTTTTTACCCAGTTGTCTGATGTAAGATTTTGCCAGGCCTGAGGGTATAAAGCTAAGCGACCCCCGACTGCCTCCAGAGCAGGACAGTCGGGCCTCCTCTCAGGAGTGCTGGAAAGGTTTTCCAGGGGGTGTATCCCTGTCACCTTGGTTTTGCGGACCCCCTCTGCCGCCAGGGCGGCGTCTTCCACCTCTGCCCCCTCCTCTGCCTCTAGAAGGGGCATCACCCTGTGTGCCTGGGAAAGATCCTTGGGGTTTTCGAAACCACATTTTTCCACCTCGTTGCCCTTTGGGGTACGGTCTGGATGGGGTGGAAAAACGGACTCCGACAGCAGACAGAGTCTTTCCCTCTTGCTCACACCGGGTAAGGGTCTCCTTTACTTTGGGGCCAAAGAGAGTGGCACCATCAAATGGGGCGTTAGTAAAGGAAGACTTGAAGGCTTCCGCAAATGAACATAAGCGCATCCAGGATTGCCTACGAAGAGCAATCGCTGAAGCTGCTGCCCTACTCAATCCTTCGGCTGCGTATGATATCAGCCTCATGGACGAGTTTGCAATAGATGTAAGGGTATTGAGATGTGCTGTAACTTTTTCTGAAATAGCATCATCTGTAGTACCCTGGAGGGTATCTCCCAACTCTTTGATTAGATCCCTCTGTAGCCATGTGAAGTGGGTCAAATAGTTCAGGGATCGCATAGAAAAAGCCGCTGAACTAAAAATGCGCTTCCCATACCTGTCCATAGTCCTAGAATCTCTGTTAGGCGGATGGACAGATGAGGAAGATTCAGACATCTCCTTTTTCGTGGCCGCTGCCACCACCATAGCGTCCACTGGCACTCCCTTTGTTAGATAAGCCTTATCCTGAGGGGCAGTAATATACTTGTTAGGCTTTCTAGGGACTGGCTCCACCATGTCAGGCGTCTCCCATGCCCTTCGAGCAATCAGCTCCATCAACTCATCGAAGGACGGAGTGACCCAGGAGGAGGAAGGGCGAGCACCGAATGCCTTCAGCAAAACTGACTCATCCTCAGAAGGGGGGAGGGCTTGCCAATCACCTCTCTGCTTTAGGATCTCCAGGATGTCCGAAAAGGAGACATCCTCCGAGGGTGACTTTGGGGACCCTTCTGACTCATCTAAGTCAGTGTCCGATGTCAATGATTCTTGTGGAGAATCTAAGTGTCTCCTCTTACACAATCTTTTCCTCGGAACTTCCTCGGGGGGAGCATCCGAAGAAGCCTCCGAGGAAGAGGGGGCACCCTCCAGGGGTGGCTGAGACACAGGTGCTCGACGCTTAGATGTAGCCGTGGGTGCAGAGGAGGATAACGGTCCTTTATGGGAAGGAGAAGCTGTTTCTGCTGATGTGGTTGTCTGGGTAGACAACACCTTCCTCATGAGGTCGAAGGCCCCGGGTCCCGAGTCGAGGTATCTCCCGGTTCGAGGAAATAGGAAGAATCCCGAGACAGGCACCGATGGCATCGACCCGAGGACGGAGCCGAGTCGATCCGAGCCGAGGCCCGAGAGGGCGTCGGAACGAAACATCGGTCCGACTCTCAGTCCCGGATCCAAGGATGGATCTTCGGCTCCGAGACTCCGGTACCGGATCCGACGGAGTCGAGGTGAACGGAGCCGACCGAGAGAAAGACGGTTCTGGCACCGAGGGTTCCACAATCAGCAGATCAGCCTCTTCCGGCTTCGAAGACTGGATAGGTTTCGGAGGAGGAACAGATGGAGATAAGGGAAGGCCTTCGAGTCTCGACACCAACTGGGATGAGACAGAGATGAGCTTGGATAAGGCCGTATTCTCCATTAATTTCTGCACCACGCGGTCTACATCAGAGTCGGAGAGGGGTCTGGAAGAGCGCGTCGAAGGAATCGAAGACGGAGCCGACCTCAACAGTGTCGGGGGAGGTAGCTCCGTCACCGGTTCCAAGACTCGAGGCTCGGAAACTGA